>NC_142034.1:89245077-89414077 GCF_982192425.1 Myodes glareolus
TGAGAGGCTGGACCGAAAAGTGGTTAGAACATCAGGCTTTGGAGCTCCGCTTTTTTTTTTTGTGTGTCGTTTACCCATATCCTTGTGTCGCCTACCATTCTCCCTCAAATCTATTCTAGTCAGGCTTTCAGCCCTTGGACCAGTGATCTGTATATATGAAATCCAGTGGGCGGTTTCCAAGTTCTCACCTACTTTGACTTAGCACCATTTGCCATGATTGTTCATTCCCACATCCTGAAGGAATTTTGCTTATTGACTTCTCAGAACATTATATAACCTTGACTTCCTATTTACTTCCTATTTACGTCAAGGATCATACTTGAGAGTGCCCTGTGGTCTTCTTTCATAACAGAATTTAGTTCTGAATCTTGTGAAAAATTACGCTTATCTTCTAATGATAAGAAATCTTTTTTTTAAAATAATAATAAAAGAAATCTTGCTGGGTGGTGGTAGCCCACACATTTAGTCCCAGCGCTGGGGAGGCTGAGGCAGGAGGATCTCTGTGAGTTTGAGGCCATCCTGGTCCACAGAATGAGTTCCAGGACAGCCAGGGCTATATGAAAAGAAAAACTCTGTCTCACCCCGTCCCCCAATCATATTGACTTTGCCGTCACAATTTTTGTAGTATTCAGCGATTTCTCAATACCTACTGTTCTTTTGTTGATTAGAGGTATTATCTTACAAATCAGGAATAAAATCTAAAAACCCTTTCATTTTATATGACAGTAGTGTTAGCTGTGCTTCTTCTCTTGCTCTGATATTACTACATTTAGTTCCAAGTTCAGTAAATTTTCTCCTTACAGTAGGCTGAAAACAGAAAGCATGGAGAGAGAGATCACAGATCTTCGAAGCAAACTGAAAGAGTGTGAAAAAGAGCGATTGAAAGCTGCACAGTATGGCTTACAGCTCTTGGAGAGGCAAACTGAATTGCAGAATCAATTGGATAAATGTCATGAAGAAATGATGACCGTTACTGAGGTAGGATCCTGCATACCTGTTAACAAGGATGCGCTTGGGGACTACAAACTTTTTTTTCTAACAACTATTTATTCTTTTTTGAAGACCTAAATCTTCCCCACTCTAGCGCCGTTGAGAAAGAGAATGAACTAAATGTATTTCCAGGCTTCTTTCCAACAGTGTGCTCTGAGTTTGAAAAGTCAAATCATGCTTGCTCCCTTTGTGCTGCATTTTCTGCCAGGTTTTGTTTAGTCTACGCTCTACTTACGTGACCTCACTTCTTTTATGGTTCTCAACATTTAGATGCTCCATGGCATCTCACCAAGCCTTTAGTTCTGCCTGAAGGCTAAATTAGTGTATTCAAGTACCTGCCATTAACGGACATCTCAAGCTTGACACAAGAACAACAACTCGTTCCTTGTCTGCTAACTGAATGGTCTCTTGCTTTAGTAAATGGATTGGCATTCATCCAGTTGCTTGAGCCTGAAGTCAGAAAGGCCCACATGTTATCCATCAACAAATCTAAGGACTCATTTAGTTAGGGTTTCTATTGCTGTGATAAAGCATTATGATTGAAAACAACTCGGGGAGAAAAGGATTGATTTCATCTTACAACTTGTGGTCCATCATCCAGAGAAGTCAGGGCAGGAGCCTAGAGGTAGGAACTGATCAGAGGCCATGGAGGGGTGCTCACTGACTTGGTCAGCCTGTTTTCTGGTACTATCCGAGACCACATGCCCGGAGTGGCACTACCCACAGTGACATGAGCCCTCTGACATCAATTATTAATCAAGAAAATGCTTCACAGACTTACCTACAGGTCAATCCTATGGAGACATTTTCTCAGTTAAGATCCCCGATCCCCTTTTTCCAGCTATGACTAGGTTTGTGTTATATTGACTTAAAAGGAAACAAAACAAAACAAAACAAAGCTGGCACAACCAAAGCATCTGCCTGGGATACTGCTGCTCTACCCAGCCCACGGCCATCTGTCCACTGGCCTACTGCTGGAGCCTTCTAACGGGTCCACCATCCGTCATTACCATCATACCATTCACGCTGCACACATCCAAGTGGTCATGATATGTGCAAGAGAGCTCGTTTCTTTCCTTCTGAAAACCTTATGGGGCTTTCTGATATGTTTTCCGTAGAATCTGAGCTCTTTGCTTGGGTGCGTACCCCTGTGATTTGGCCTCTGCTTGACACATCACCCCTTTTCAAACCACTTTGCTTCAGTCTTTCCTATACTGATTTTATACTAGTTGTTTTTTTCCTGTGGAGTGACTCATCCCCATGCTTCTTGATTCTGTGCTCTGCCTTAGACTTCCAGTTAAATGTCATGTCAGCAGAGCTAACACTGAGTGTGTAGTATAAAGTCCAAACTTGCTCTTAAATCTCTGGAGTGCTGATTGTCTCCAGAGATGCAAACTGCAAGAGAGGAAACTTTGTCTACTCTTATCCACTGATGCAACCTTGTTGCCTGGGCACACAGATATTTTTAGAATGACTAAGTCAGTTTAATACTAAATGCTTGGTATTTTAATTTTGAATCTCAGAATTAAATATAACAGGTAAAAAAATCACTAATGGCAGTTGCCATTTTTCCAAGTACTGCTGTGCTTGATAATCACTTAGTGCCAAATCGTAAGACAAAGATGCAGACCGCAGAGTAGAAATAAAGTCATGTTGCACAATTGTTTTGAAAATACCTCACCAAACTTAAGATTTCCTTTAAAAATAGAAGAGTTGAGGGAGGGAAAATATAAATAATTCCAGCCATTTTTTTCTTAATTTAATTAAATTTTATTTGTCTTATTTTTGTTTCATTTTATTTTAATGTTTTGAAGTTTTTACACAATATATTTTGATCATGTTCTTTTTCCACTCCCCAACTCTTCCCAGATCTTCTCCACCCGTGCACCCAACTTTGTTTTTTCTCTCTTTTTAAAAAAACCAACAACCCAAACCATGGAGTTCAGTTTGTGTTGGCTGACTCCTCCTGGGTATGG
Source organism: Myodes glareolus (assembly GCF_982192425.1). Lineage (NCBI taxonomy): Eukaryota > Metazoa > Chordata > Mammalia > Rodentia > Cricetidae > Myodes > Myodes glareolus. Next base: position 89,248,044 of record NC_142034.1, read on the forward strand.
TCTTGTCCTAGAATGTGACTGCTGTACCTACTGTCGCTCCACTGCAGACACTGGTTTTCCCTCTTCAGCAGCTATCACTTGCATATATCGCTTCTTGGTTCGGGGCAGGACTCTGTGCCCTCCTCCCTTCCTCTGTGGTGGAATTTTGTCTGCCTGGAATTTATAAAGGTCTTGTACACACTGTCACAGTCTCTGGGAGTTCATATGTGAGTTCATCTGCCCTGCTGTATCTGAAAAATGTTGTTTTCTTGAAGTCACCTGCTACCTCTGGCTCTTCATGGCTTTCTGCCCCTTCTTCCAAATGGATCTCTGAACCTTGAGAAGAGGGGTGTGATATAAGACATCCCATTTGGAACTGAACATTCCAAAGTCTCTTGTTCCCTGTGTTAATTCCCATTTACTGTAAGAACTTCTCTGATGAGAGTTGAGTGATATCCTGAACTATGTATGGGTTTAGCAGTATATTATTAAGCATTGTTCCATTGCTGTGTTGATTTAGCAGAATAGTAATTGTAGGTTTTCCTCTAGGGCCTATGACCTATCTAGTCTCAGGTTCTTGGCCTCATTGACAGTGTCAGGTATGGATTTCATCTTGTAGAAGGGAATTGGAGGGCTCAAATCCAAGTAAAAGACCAGTGATTATTCCCCTAATATTCAAGCCACTATTGAACCCGTAGGCCTAATTTGTAAGCAGGTTGTTGAATTGTGGCTCACACGGTGTGTAGCTTGGTGAGACTGTTATTACTTCTCTCCTCTGGTGTTGTACGTAGCACTTTTCAACACTGAACACTAAACAGTAGGATGAAGCTTCTAGCCGAACAGCAGCTAGATTTCTCCATGTCGGGTCTTATGGCAAGTTGTGGAGGGTAACCAATAGCACTGGTAATACCCTAGAATTGTTGAGGAGCCCATTGGCCAACAGCACAAAAACATGCAACCTATTCCTGATGCTGGGTTTTACTTGGTAGTATATGATGTCTGATTTGGGTATTGCACCCGCCCCCAATTACATGGTAACACCAGTTAAACTCCTTTCATAGATGTATGCATTTCAGGACATGTTTATAGTCATTTCTTTCGAACGTGTTGTCTTTTGCCATAGTTTCTTCTCTACCCTACCTTGTCTTATTTTTTTTTCCAAAAGTCATTTAGAAGGAATTATAATACCTTTTTTAAATCTTAGCATGTTTTCATTCTTTGATTATTTTGTAAATGGTTTTTAGCAAACAACACTTTGAAAGTAATAGTTTATTCAGTATTTTTCCTTTTTACCCATTTCTGCTGTTTTTTTCAAGGCATTATATAAGGAAGAACATTTCATTATCAAACAGTAATGCTTACTGGTAGCATCTGAGTGCCAGTAAAGCATCCCTTTTTTGTCTTTCTTTCAATAGAGCTTGATAGACCATCATGCTGCGGGTTTTTTCTTTCCTTGATAGTGAACTGAAGCAATTGCTATACCTCCAGCCTGGACATTAACATTCTTCCCTTTATTGTAGTTGTACGTTGAACAGTACAGTTATCCATAAATAATATGTGGAAAATTCCATATATAACTTATAAAGCTAAAGCGTCCTGTCGGGGACACGAATCACTGTCCAGGATACCTGAAGCAGATGATGCTCCTGTAACACTATGTCATTGTGCCTTACCCTGGTCACACTTTGTCTTGTCACATGGCAATTATACTGTCTAGCATCATAAGAACGGTTAGATTTTGAGAGTAAAATGACACATATCTTTTAATTCCTAGTTTTTGATCAGCTTGAGATAAGACTTGCTTGCTACCATGATGGTTGATGTTTAGCCAAGGACAAGACTTTTTATCACTCATCAGTGTGAGGGTTCATTGAATGTGGAATCCAGAGAATGCTCACTCCATTACCACCTCCACTGCTGGCTTTCAGGGCACCAGAGACCACAGATTGGAAAGCAGAACTTGGTAATTTGCCGGGACCAGGACTTTCCTTCTTTCAGCTTGAGTGTTTTGAGGCCACTGCAGTCTCCAAATATATCTTTTGGGGTTCATTAAGACTGATTAACAGCAGGGTTGGGCTCCTGGCTCATTTGGTGAAATACTTACCTGAGCATAGTTCCCAGAACCCATACTGAAAAAGCCCATATGATGATGCACAATGATGCCTTCCAGTGCAGGAGAGGCAGAGAGATGGGTGTGTCCCTGGGCTCAGTTAACTGGCAGTTCCACCCAGCCGACTCGACAGCAGGTTCTAGGTCAGTGAGAGACTCTGTCCCAAAAATAAGATTGCCTGAGGAACAGCATCTGAGGTTGTTGCCTGGACTACACTTACACGCATACGCATGTGTGCTTCCCCACATGAAAATGCATGTAACCCTGCACCCAACCCAAGACAGTAAAAACTGGTGACAGTATTCCCAATTTGACAAGTGGTTGTTATTTGGATAGCAGCAAATTAAATGGTTATGAACCAGTTTAAGATTTTAAGATGCTAACTAATATTTAATGGTTAAAGTTTTTTTTTTAATGCATCTAAATGTGTTTTCAGGGTTATAACCAAGAGAAATATGCCCTTCAAAGAGAAGTTGAGCTCAAGAATCGGATGTTAGAAAGTTTGAGCTGTGAATGTGAAGCTTTGAAACAACAACAGAAAATGCAGCTGGAGCAGTTAGAAATGCAGCTAAACAGAAGCCACAGGCAGGAAGTGAATGACCTGAAAAATAAGGTTTGGATCTGTGTCTCAGAGCAAAGTGTCCTGTGTTTGTATGGCTATCTGTAAGTACTGGGGGGGCCGGAGGAGTTGCTTAAGTACTAGCTATGCAAAATGGCCAAAAATAAATTTTCCCTATCTTTAATGTTCAATTGCAAACACTGAGAAATAAGATATTAAAGGAATTTGTATACATATTAGCCTGATAATGGCATGAAATTGTTAATTATTTAAATTTGGTGTCTGAATATTTGTATTCCTAATATTGGTGACCAGTATGGCCTCCTGATAGGCTGTGTGTTCACCTTGTAAGATAGCTGACTAGTTCTGTAGCCGTCCCTGCCGTTAGTCATGTGCTTCTACTCTGCACACAAACCAGTGCTGTCTTGTGAGTTACTGTGCGTCAGAGGTGAAACTTCAGATGTGTTTATGGAAGGAAAAATGTGGACGACCCAGCTCTCAAAAGGACTTTGTGAAGGAGGTAACCTTATCTCCATTATGACAGACAACAATGCCAGTGGCTAGGCAAACTGAAGAGATTGAACAAAATAAGAACTAGAAATTGTCAACCGCTATTTGAACTGAGGCTGATGACAGTAAAGCCCGGTACTGAATTTGTGCCCGTGAGTCTCCATGAGGCCACTGCAGTCTCCAAATATATCTTTTGGGGTTCATTAAGTCTGGTGATTCCTTATATCCTGGCTCCATTGTAAGCACAGAGTGAACAGCTGTTCACTCGCAGAACCCCCAGCTGTCCTGGGCCTTCAGTTTGCCTCTAAAAAATCCGGGGCTCTGATTATGCTTCTCTTCAGATGGAGCTTGTACCCTGATTTTCTTTTCCAGATCCTACTCTATGAAAATTTTAAAGATTTTTTATGCCCTATTTTCTCAGAAGTCTTGTTTTTCAATTTTTAATATTTTGTATAGTGTCTTTTAATATTTTCCATGTCTGTTTCCACCTATAATTTTTCATTAAACTACAATATATTTTTGAATATATATTTTAAATAATGGCATCAGCAAAATCATATCTAAGTAAATATGCTTTTGTGTAATACAGAATCATCTTGCCTGTGGCTCTGACAACTAGTAATCCTATTTGTAGCTAATCCGATTTGAGATGTGGGTAACTGGGAAAGATATATTCTTGTTTTTCATTCCTCCATGGATTTAGCAGTAGCCCTATTTCCTAAGTAGATATGATAGAGAAAATATTTGGGACTAAGTAAAGCAAAGATAATAATCAAGATGGCCTTTTTATAGAAGAAAGAGAAAATTTTTACAAAAATGGTATTGCCAATAGTCTGAAATCATTTGTTTTAAAATTCTGAATGTTTGCTCATTATCTTTTTCTTATTTCTCACATTTAATCTGTTGTTGAATCCCAAGAAGTTGACCTATAAAATCTCACGGTAGCTCTTGTCCTGTAGTCCAGACTGTCATCACGCTACTGTGGTCTTCTAACCAGGTTACCCGCTTGAATCATGGTTGCCCAGGCCTCTTCAGGACTCGGGAGGAGGCGTACCTCCCATTATATACAGCTGCCTCGTGGTTAGCTATACCACCTTCAGTTGCTTCTAAGAAAACCAGGCCTACTTGGATGACTAGTGCAGGTTATGCCTGGATTTGTAGAAGAATGTAGGTCTCTGTTTAAAAGACACTCGGCAGGTGAGAGATGTTTAGCTTGCAACCCAAGGCCCTGTGTTCAGTTCCCAGCACTGTGGGTGGGGATGTCACTTAGAGCCAGTGAGTTTCTGTAGAGTAGAATCTGGAAAATGAGGTATAAACTATAAATACAGCTTCAGGAAGGAAAGTTCAAAGAAAGCTCAAAGACCCTTTGAGTTCAGAGGTTGTGACTCTTTCTTTCTCTTTTCCTGGTTTAGTTAGAGAAACTGAAAGTGGAATTGGACGAAGCGAGGTTAAGTGAGAAGCAGCTGAAGCAGAAGCTGGACCACCAGGAGGAAGTTCTCGCCCACAAATCGGAAGAGCTCCGGCTAATGTCTGAGCAGCGCATGCTCAATAGCATGTCTTCGGAGGTGCTGGCTCTTCAGGTTGAGCTAACTGAGATGGAAGGTGTGAAGGTAATTCATATCTTAGGTGTTTTCTCGTTTCTCATTAGAGTAGTTCTGCATGTTCTGAGCTGGCTGTTTATCGTAACCAAAAAGCATTCTGCAGAGTTCATGTGGATTGATTCATTCATAAAATATTTTTCTATTTTATGACTACTTAAGGCATATTTTATATTGTGGGAACTCTGTAGTCATTTATAGGCTTTTGTTGGATACTAGTTGGGTCATTAAAGCCCAATATACAATGTTAGTACAGTGGAAATTAAAATTGTTGTCACTATAGATTTTTCATTCCAATTGTGGATAATTAAAACAAAATTCAAAGGAAAGGAGACAATTTCCAAGGTATTTTCATTGGCTCTCTGCTAAAAAAAAATTCATTAACTAAAATCATTTTAAAATATACTTGGCAACCTCTGAATGGCTTTGTTTTAATGTGAGGTGGAAAGTAATAGAATGAATGGGTCAACTGTGTGTAAGAGATTAGTCAAGAGGACCCTTGCTGTGTTCCTGTTGGTAGACTGCTCTCCAGGAAGAGGTGAACGAGCTGCAGTACAAACAAGAACAACTAGAATGTGCCAATGCTTCCTTAATGCACCGGGTAGACCGGCTTCAAGAAGAAAAAGAGGAGCGCGAGAAGGAAGTGGTGTCGTATTATAACGCCTTAGAGGTATGGTGAGGGTGTTGTACACACAACTCTCAGTGCCCTCTTGCTGGCCTCCACTAGTGACACTCTTCTTTTCCTTCTAGAAAGCTCGCGTAGAAAATCAAGATCTTCAGGTGCAGTTGGGTCACGCACTTCAGCAAGCCTTGGATCCCAATAGTAAAGGCAACTCCCTGTTTGCAGAGGTACTTGCAAGTGTTCTCATGACCAAATTGACGAAACTGGTATTTCATTTACTACAAGAACAAGCACGTTAATGTCTTCCAGGTGGATGATCGAAGGGTGGCTATGGAACGCCAGCTCAACTCGATGAAAGTCAAATATCAGTCACTGAAGAAGCACAATGCATTCACCAGAGAGCAGATGAACAAAATGAAGGTATGGATTCATCACCAGTAAAGGTTTTAATCTGCTTTGTCTTAGCTAATATATACAGGAAACTGATTTCCTTCAGAAAGTATACTTATGTAATTGTAGAATTGCATGATTCTTTATTTTATATTAAAAAGCACCTTGGGAAAGGCAGCTGCAAATTACTTTAGTGGTTCCTCACTGATACCAGGCAGACAGTCTTCTTGTCCAATTGGAATGAGAAAAAGATTTTTTATTTTTTGCGCATAGCACAGTGTGTTCCTGAGCATAACACTGTGTCCTACTGGTCTCCTACTACTAGACTTAGCTCTCTGCGACTCCTCACACAAAGGCTTATTTTTCATTGACATCTGTACTGCTCATGGCCTCTTATCCCTGCAGCTCAGTAAGCCAAGTATGGTCGTCTGCATTGTAAGGTTCTTTTGTCTTTGTTTCCTCATTCTAATTAAGTGAGAGGTCACGGAGGTGCTCAGAGCAGTGAGACAGTCACAGTCCTGGCTGTTCCAGTCCTTTGGATCTGACCCCTCCTCCCATGGGCCTGAGGCTGCTAAGGTAGTAATAGATTGCTAGAAAGGCTCCCTCATTTCCCTCCCTAAGTGTTTTACCAAAGAAATAAGGAACTTCAGTAATTAAACTTGGGAGTTACATGAACTACTTGAGGTGGGTATTAGTCTTCATGTGTAAATGGGAAGGTGATAGCCAGAACCTGCATCTTAGAGTTGTTCTGGACTTAACATGGAGTAAACACTTACCCATCCTTGTGGTTAATTTCTGTGAGTAACTTAACACTTTCCTCGCTTATTTATAAATTTTAGAAAACCCCCAATAGACCCGTAGTCTTAATTCAAGTGATGAGTAGCAGGCAATGTTTGGCCAGGCTCATGTACTGTCTAAATGGCATGCTGCCAGACCTCAGCATGTAGTTCCATGTCCACTTCACAGCACATAAATAGTTATGTTAAAGACTTCAGATGCCATAAAAGTAGTCAAAATAAGTACTTTAAAGATATCCACAACAAAACTTTTGATGCAAATGTTTTCAGATTATGAGATGAGATGGAAAAGAATTATTTACTTTCTGGGTTGAATTCAAATCAGTGAAGAACAAAACAGGAATTATGCCAGAAATATGCTTACCAGGATTTTGATTTTGGGAGTGATTGTTTTTCTAGTTACAAATCTCCACATTGCTGAGGATGCGGGGATCTCAAACTGAGTTGGAGCAGCAGGAACGGTTGTTTGCCATGTTGGAACAGAAGAATGGTGAAATAAAACACCTTTTAGGTGAAATTAAAAATCTGGAAAAATTTAAGGTAAATGTAGCATCTTTTCTAAAATATAGCCAAAGTTTGAATTGAATGTCTCTATATTTTTAGCTTCTATAGTTTATTATGCAATTAACCTCCAGTTTCGGTACCAGTTTACCCAATGTTTATTTTTTTGAACTCATGGCAGTCTAACCTCAGTCTTGTATATAGGGTGTGAAGTCAGTCCCAACATCATTTGTTAAATTCGGCCCTAATGAGATGCCAGGTTTACCACATAACAAGTTTCTATTTGTGCGTGAATCTTTAGACAGTATCTGTGTATTGGTTGTCCTCTGTTTGAGTTACAGAGGTTTTGGAGTATATGTTTCTATTTTTAGACTTTAGTTCCCCTAATTTTTCTTCATAGTATTCTGGTTGCTTTTACATGTTTGCTTTTCTCTTATCTGATGCACACATGCACACATACCAGAAAGAATTATTTGGTGTTGTTTTGTAAGATTATATTACATTTATAAATTTTCAGATTTTTTAATTACCTTAGGGAGCATTAATATCTTTTCATTAAGCTTCTAATGAAAGATTCAAGTTTATATAAGTAGCAGATTTATAAATGTTAATGATTTCTTAAGTATTCTGTATTGTGGTCATTAGTTTATCATTAAATATTAAGTTTTACTTTCATCTCTTAGAAAACTGTTGAAAAGGTAGCAATTTTGTTATAAATGTATAGTGTATTACTGGGCGGTGGTGTGCCTACATTGGTTGAGCACTGTTCTTTGAAAAGTACATTTACAGTCAGGGAAAGTTGGGTTTTTACAGTCTCTAAAATTGTTTGCTAAATTCTAAACAAATTTATCCCCTGCCTCAGAGAAGAAAGAATTTCCTTCAATATTGGGGATGGGGGAATACCAAAGGTAACACCAAGGGTTTTCTCTCCATGTTCTCCACTTTCTAGCTTTTCTCTAAAGTCCAGAATTGAACCCACAGTCATTGCTTCTTCCATTCTAAAAGCTAGGAGAGAGAACTGTGGGAATGGTGTAGTTGGGAGCCTTAGTTTCATAATTAAACGTGTTATTTTATGACTGTGACACATTGATCCATTTTGCTTATTTGAGAAGAGAACTGCTTAGTCTTTCTACTCCACAAGGCAGGTGAGTTAAAAGGGTGGTTCTTAGCTTGATGACTGTAAACTAGTCAGTTTCTACTTAGTGGGGGCTGCTGCCGTTACAGCAAACCTAGTGTGTTGTCTGCTCTGTGTAATAAGAGTTTCTGCTTTCGTTAGACCTTATATGAAAGTATGGAATCTAAGCCTTCCACATCAGCCAGCCCTTGTTCTCTAGAAGACAGCACCTACTATGCAGATTTACTTCAACTAAAGCTTGATAAGTTAAAGTAAGTGTTTGGAATCGTGAATGCAAAGATGAAGGGTTTGCTTGCTTATAAGAGTATTACTGACTCATTTTCTTATTTGTTTTTAATTGTCAAAAAAAACCCTCCAGAGGAATGTCAATAAAAATATCTTTGTGTAGCATATGAGTTTATATAAAATATGCATTTCTTTTGTGTTTAGCATTCAGATTGGTAAGTGAAAAGAACTCTCAGATTCTCCATCAAAATTCAAGAATAAATTTCATGTAATTTAAAACTTGAATATATGCATGTGTGCATTTTGGAAAAAAATATTTTCCCTCTCTGTTTTCTTTAAAGAATCCATGAAATTCTTGTGGGGGTGGTGTTGCATTGTTAAGACTTACTTTATTGTTTCTTTTAAATCTAAAATCTAAGTTTAAAATCTTTAGATTTTAAACCTAAAATCTCAGAGAAATGCTTTTTTAATACACACGATTTATTCTACCATGTTTGTACCATGTGTTATTTTAATATTCTTTAATCATTCTTTTCTGTTACTGCAGCAAAGAAAACGAAAGCACAAAAGGCGAGCTATCCATACAGAGAATGAAGGCGCTGTTTGAGAGCCAGCGGGCCCTGGATATTGAGCGGAAACTGTTTGCCAATGAAAGACACCTGCAGCTTTCAGAAAGTGAAAATATAAAACTGAGAGCTAAGTTAGATGAATTAAAGCTGAAGTACGAACCTGAAGGTGTGTTTCGTAGGCTTTTGTCTTTCTTTCAAATCTTTACTAGCTCTGAGAAACTAAGACGTTTTGTAGCTTTTTACCAATGTCGTTATAAACTAAATTGCGACCCTGTATCTGTAGTAAAGGTTAGCTGTCAGATGTGTAAGAAAATTAGAACTGGTTGCGTGAATATAACAATGTTCTCTCTCAGGATATCTGGGTTCATACTGAACAGCAAGAACTTGAGTTTCTCCCCTTGAAGATTGTAGCATCTTATAGTGTCCAAAAGAGCTTTGAAATTATTTTGAGAAAGGTCTCACTCTACAGCCCAGGCTGGTATCACACTCCTGACCTTTGCTCTGCTTCCTGAGTGGGGTCATAGATGCATGTGACCAGCACAGATCAAAGTTTATCTTGTCGAAGCCACTGATACTGGGCGCTAGACTCGCTAAGTTTGTATATAGAAGAACTAAGCAAGACTTGGTTCAAGTACTCCTCCTTCCCTCCCTTCTTCCCCCTTCCCGCCCCCAGGAATCTCTGGAGGAGCATTCTAGGACTGACGAAGTGCTGTACATGTTAGGATTCAGGCTCTTTAGTTGTTGTCTGCTGCCATTCCATTGCCCAGAAATTAGTCATGTGTCTTTGGGACCCATCACCAGAAAGGTAAAGAAGATGTAGTTTTGATTTCAAGGACTGTCTATTGTTTCCAACTCCATATGGAAAGTTCTGTTTGTTTTTCTTCTGACACATAGTAACTGGACACATTTACAGAGTACAATGTGGTGCTGTCATTCATGTGTGTTGTAGAGAGATCAAGGTAATTAATAGCCATCTTATCTCAGAGCTACTTATGGTTTAAGTTTAGTATCCTAAACTTTTACCCTTTCTTTGTTGTAAGAACTTTGTCTGGAATACAGTGTGTGATGACTGTAGTTGTCATGCCTTTAGAGCTCCCACGTGAACGAGACCACATCTGTTTGTCTTGTAAACATGTATTTGTTATTGCTGCGTGTGAGCCTGTACCTGTGTGTGATGTGTGTTTGGTTCTCTTCTGTCTCTATGTAGTTCCTGGAGCTTGAACTCCGGCTGTCAGGCTCACAAGGCAAGCACCTTCACTCAGTGAGCTATTCTTTAGCCCCTATTTTGCTCTTTTTAAAAATCAGATAGTTTTTGAGGTAATTTTGTTTCTGGGTTTTTATAATTTTTAAGCTATTTATCTTTTATTAGGCATATAATTTGCCAGCTTTGCTTCCATTCTGTGATTTCTTTCATTGTTTTCTTTGCTGTTACAGAAGTTTTAGCTTCAATATAATCTATTTTTTTTACTTTGGAAATGGAAGATGGACACCGTTCCCTAAGAAAAGCTGAATTCAGCTCCATTGATCAGTGTTCTCTCCTTGGGGGTGAGGAAAGATATTTGACGGGGCCTTGGTTTGGGGTTCCACTAAAACAAATGTTTGTATGTTTTTGTTCAGACTTGTTTTTTTTTTTTCTGACGTGATCTTCATATGCAATAAAGAAGAATACATTCTATAGCTGTTGGATAGAATGTCCTATATGTTTCTCTTAGCTCCATTTGAAGTCTGGAGTGTACTTTGAACCCAGAGTGTCTGCTGATTTTTCTGTCTGGGTAATTTTCAATTGCTGTAAGTGGGTGTTGGCATCCCCAGGTGTCACTTGCCTGCTGTCTCTCTAATACAGAGAGATGAATTGATGTTTGTTTGGTGTGTGTGTGTGTATGCTACAGTGCTACAGACTCAGTTTTGGACCCCTTTATCATTCTTTACTGTCCTGGTCTCATAGTTTTGATGTGAAGTTTATTTGACTTGACATAAATATCTCACTTTTCTTTCGGGCTGCAAGAGGATTGCATTTTCCATTCATTGATTTCCAGCCTCTGCATATCCTTGCAGATGAAATGAGTCTCACATCGGCAGCATCCTCTATTCCTGTTCTTGTAATCCCTTTAGCCACTCACTGTCTTTTAATTAGATAATGTAATCCATGTGCATCCAGAGTAATTACTGGTAATTAAGAACTTGGTGCTGCTGTATTTCTGGTTTTTTCTGGCAGGCCTTTTCTTCCTTTCTTTCTCCCCTCTAGTCTTCGGTGCTGAGAGGTGTTTCTCAGTCACTGTATTTGTTTTCAGTTATAAGTACCACACATTTACAAAGAACATCCTATACTGAACTGAAGTGTGACAATTTTGAATACTGAGGCAAAAAGAAAAAATACCTCCTTTTAGCTCCATTTCTCCCCTTGCTTTGAGTTTTGATGTCAAAATTCAAGCCATTTTTATGTTTCCTATTCCTTAACTATTGATTATGATTGTTCCTTTGTTAGTGTTGTTTTATATCTTCCTGTTCAGTGCATAGGGACTATATGACTATCATGTCTGAATATTTATATTTTCTCTGATTGTTTCAGGTTTAAAACTTCAGATGCCACCCCTCCCCCAAAAATGTATTTATTTCTATGTGTATGGGTGTTTTGTCTGCATGTATGTCTGCACATGCCTGGTGCCTGCAAAGGTCAGAAGAGGACATCAGATGCCCTAGAACTGGTGTTAAGGACAGTTGTGAGCCACCATGTAGTTGCTGGGAATTGAACTCGGGTTCTCTGGAAGAGCAGCCAGTGCTCTTGACCACTGAGCCATTGTTACTGTTACTCCAGCCCAGTATCTCTTGTAAGACCGGTCTAGTCACAGTGAATTCAGCTTTTCTTAGGGAACGGTGTCCATCTTCCATTTCCAAAGATCTGCTTTGATGGGCAGCTCTTTCCCTTCATCACTCTGAAGTCCGCTGCCAGGGGCATTGCTGCTGCCCCCTTACTGCCCCTCTGCTGCTCTCAGAGAGTTCTTTGACCTTTGAGAGTTTGACTCTTTGGGTTGGGTCTGACCAAACTTTTGACCCTTCCACAGGAAAGTCATTTCTTCTTGGGTTTATAAAGCTTTCTGTTCTTCATTTGAATAGACTTTGTGCCTTTCATCATTGTCTAGTTCTCTCTTGGTACCAACGACAAAGCTTTTCCTTTGGATGGTGTCTCATAAACCACTGAAGCTTTCTTTCTTCCTCCTTAGTCATTTTCTTTTTCTTATTTTCAAAGCGCCTGTCTTCAGATTCACTAATTCTCTACTCTGATTGGTCAGTTCTTTTGTTAATACCTTATAATTAACTTTTTATTTACTATATTTTTTATTTTTTTCATTTTCTGCATCTGGTTTCGGTGTTTGAAATTCTGGTTTTTTTTTTCTTAAAATAATGTTTTAAGCTCTTTGTCCCTCAAACTATTCGTTCCCATACATTTCTTTAGTTCTGTCATTGGCACCTTGCTTTGCCATTTTTAAAGCCCTCCTTCCTTGATTTTCTTAGTCCCTAAATACATCTCTGGATTGATGAACTAGGTGTTCGTTATTATATTCCTTGCCATCTGTGTCTGCCTGTGACTTCTCTTTCATTGTTTTGGTGTTTTGGAGTGGATTTTTGTTGTTGTTGGTGGTGGTTTTTGGTTTATTTGTTTTTTGCAATTCTCAGCATACCAACTTCTTACATTCCGCTTCAGCCTTTAGAGGTCACCCTCAGCACAGGTTAATTGTCAGTTTGTGATGGTTCTGTGGCTTATCCACCTGGGTGGGTCCATGGATAACCCTAAGGAGGCACCCAGGACATCTGGGAGAGCCAGTCCCACACTCAAGTCCAGGGGGCATGCGCACTGTGTCTCCAGCAGTATGGGGCCCTTACACAGTCTGGACTATTTGGCAGGGATGAAGGGCCTTGCAAGATCTAGATAGTAACTCCTGTTTGCCCGTTTCTTCTTGTTCTCTGCTGACTTGGAGTAGAATAGCCCCCTGGTGTCTCCCTTGTGGGCCAGTGCAGGAGAGAAACTCCACATAGCGAGTCAGGATGATGAGAAAGTCAAATGTCCCTCTCTGTGAGTCTCTCAGCGTAGCTCCTGAATTCTGTACATAATGCTCTAGTAGCTTGGTGAAGGGGATCACAGTCACAGAGGCCCTTTCGTAGCTCAGTCACTGTGTGTGTGTTCCAGAGTCTTTACCGTCTTGCTTTTGTATTTTGGTGTTCTGAGCTCTTTGAGGTGTTTGTGAGTACATGGTTATTCCAACTCTGGAAGGATAATTGATGGAAATGCAGATTCTACCACCTTCTTTCACCATTCATCTTGGATTTATTTATTAATTGCATTTATTTAATTTTGAGACAGACTCTCACTATGTAGTCCTGGCTATCCTGGAACTCATTGTATAGACCAGATTGGTCTTGAATTCACAAAAATCATGCCACTGGTGCCTGCTAAGTGCTAGGATTAAAGGTGTGCACCATCATGCCTGGCCCAGGAATTCTGTTTTTAAGGAAAAATATTTTGATGCAGGCTATACAATAAGTCTTAACTACTCAGAAAATAGCCTGCCATACAGTCTCTGCAGCTGATATACTGCAAACAGTGCATTTTATTGTTGTTTAAATTGAAAAAAATAGAAAGTCAGTACTAAGAAATCTGTGAATGCTGTGGTGCTGCCACTGCCTCCCCCTCACGAGGTTGTGTTGGCATGCTCTAGTTTGAGGAGTCTTAACCAGGTACCTCTGCCTGGGAACTATAGCGAGTCTCACCACTAGGGGGAGGTTGTTGACAATAGAAGATTTTTATAGTTTTTAAAAGATTATTTTTCTTGTACTTTTTCTCTTTTGTGATTCCAATATGCTCCCCTGATTAAGATTTACCCATTATAAATTTCAAAGATCTGCCAACCCAACAAAGAACACAGGGTTGGGGAGGGGTTGGGGTAATTCAGAGGAGCTTTTGAGTTTGAAAATGAAAGGGTACACTGGAGTGACCGTGGAAGAGAGACATTAGAGCAAGTGATTGGGTGGTTGTGTGGGACCCACACAGAGGATAGAGGTTCTGTAGCAGCTGCCGTGAGGCAGGCTGTGGTTGGGACTCAGGAGACATACATCATAGACATGACCAGATTCTGAGTACATTTTATAAATGAACAGTAGGCATACAGTGCCAATATTCAGAGTTCCGGCTGTCTTTTTCATTCTGCCCCTACAAGACAGTACTGAAGGGAGCAGCCTTAAAGATCCCCAGGTGCGGAGAAATTACTGCACAGGGTCTCCTGGCTGCGGTGTGGGACTCAACCAGAACTCCTGGACTCTGCCATTGCTGCTTCACCTGCCAGAGACCCCAGGAGAGCTTCCCGCTGTCACCAGCACATCTGATCATTCCTGAGCTGTATATATTACAGAATTTACAAGGAAAAAGAAATAGACGATCTTACAAGATAGAGTTGATGGTGTGTAGGGCCAGAGCTGGAACTCAGGATTTAAGGCTTGGAGCCCTTTCCTGGACCACAGAAGCAGAAGCAGCAAAGAGTGTCTATCAAAAGATGGGGCAAAAGTGGACAAGGCAATAGAAGTGAAGCTGACTAGAGAGTGAAGGGGCTAGCTAGAGGGTGGAGAGAAAAGAACGGGAGATATATGTGTACATGCTGGGTGCCCAACATATAATAAATACATGCTTATATGAAAATTTAGAAGTGTTGAAAAAAGTACAGTAATTAAAAGTATAATTTTATCAAAGAGAAAAATTATATTTTAAAGTACCCAAAAAAGGAGCGAATTTATTTGTAACTCAGTTTCCTTGGGTTGTATACTTGTTTTTATTCAATGAGCATGCATTTTAATAAGTTTTTCCTTCTCAGAGAAAATTGAAGTGCCTGTGCTCAAAAAGAGGCGTGAGGTGCTGCCATTGGATGTAACCGCCCCAGAAGAGACACCTGCTGCCAGTGCCATTGGGGAAGTTTCTAGACTGCCACTTCAGAGGGAGGAGAAAGAGTCCTGCCTCAATAGCTTAAGTGGTAGTGCTGTGCGAAGGGAACCGCCGGCCTCTTCAGCCATTCAGCCAGCTAGCCTCTCTCCTTGCAAGAGTCTGCCTCTGGAGATGCAGCCAAAGAAGGAGAAGAAATGTGTAAAGCTCGTGGACGGTCCAGGCAGTGCTGAGGCCTTACGTGAACAAAGTGGGAACACCCCCAGCTCTCCCAGGTCAGTGTGTCCCTCTGCCTGGCCGCCAGCTGCCTTCTCCATCTTTCCTCTCTCACTGCCTGAACTGTGCCATGCTGCTCTGTCTGTTTTCTTGGCCGTGTGTGCGCTGTAACGCTGCACTTGATCTGTCTTCCTTTGGTTCTTCTCAGAGCATCAGGAAGACTAAGGTGGCTGCAGGGTGAAGGGCAATGGATGGCAAGTGATGCTAGGCAGTTACACTTCCTTAGTCCATGAAGCCAGCATGTCACAGCACAGCACACCTAAGGGTTTCTCTGGGTGGAGTAAACACACTGTTCTTTTTCTCTCAGTTCAGAAGTAGCCATGAAAGAAAAACTTTCTCAAAGGACTTTTCAGTAGTCTAAGGCATTTAGACTTAAATTTTTGGTAAGAGCAGGTAAAAGTTTTTATGGGTTTTGATATCTATACTGAGCTACAGAAATAGGCTTTGATGCCTGTTTGATATTTTTAAATATCAAAGCTAATTTAGTTTGATGTTTATTCCCAAACTTCAAAGCTTGCAGTTTCTGTGAAATTGAGTTTGTGACGGAAAGAGAAAGTGTCAGGTAGCACACGAAGGAGCCAGCGTTCTAAGGGCCCTGTCTTTCGAGAAAGTAAAGCTGATAGAGACAGACAGTAAAGGAGTGAATGGCGTGTCGGCAGCCGAAGGTCCTGGATCTGTACAGCAGGACGGAGTGCAGGACGGTAGCTGCTGTGGAGCTGGCCTAGGCGTCCAGCAGCACAGGCGTGGGTGAAGGACGCGTGGTTTATACACAGCGGAACTCTGTCAGCCACAGAGGCAGCAAAGCTGGGTAACCAGAGGAAGATGACTGCAAGTGAAGACAAGCATGCTAAGCTAATTAGGGCAGTCTCAGAGAAATAGTGCATGTTTCTCTCATTTGTGGCTCCCAGACTTTATATGTACATAAAACATGTATGTGACATGAAAATAGAAACAAAATCGTCTTTAGGGACTAATGGGAGGAAGGGACAGGTATAGGAAGGATAGGGTAGAACACATGTACCCACACACTTGTACAGAGTTTTAAAAAGTGATTAAAGAAGATGAAGGAGCCAAATAGTTTTAAGGAGATGGATGGTGTCTACATGCAGTGCAGTGCAATGTATTTAAAATAGTGCCCTACACATTAAAGATTGAGCTTGTTGGTGAGCATCTGCACCATGAGGTGGGCTAGCTCTCTGGGAACTGCTAGTGCTACATGAATCAGAGTAGGTGCAGAATCAGACATTTAACTGAGATAGCAAGACAGCACACCCCATACCACAGGGTTTTCTCGTACGCTTCCTATGATTGTAAGTTCTCAGTGCTAATGAAGGATTCACCAAGAAAAAACATCAGCTGCTGCTGTTGTACTATTCTGTTAAATTTTTTAAAATAATGTTTAAATCTATATTGCACAAGAACTAAACACTTGGTGTTCGAGCACATACACCTTATCCCCAGCAGTTCTGGAAGGAGTTGGGTGCTGCTCCCTGTCATGTGTGAAGTCCCTGGGCGATGGTATGTCTCTAGGTGGTTTCTAGACAGTCACTGCGTCTGCTGTCTGCTGTCCTCGTTACTTTTTCTGCCCTTTGTTGCTGGAGAAACATTACATAATGCATGTCACTAATGGACTCAAATTGCACATTGGAAAATTTTTGTCTGCTTAAACACACACACACAAGAAAATACCACAGAGTGTTTGTTTTTAAGTGTGTAAGTCCATCTACTAACTTAAAACATTTTCAACCATATGTATTTTCTGCAGGTTTAATCTAGACTCACTGTTTGAGGTTAACTTTGTCACAGAAAAGATGGCCTTTGTCGAGAACTGAAATTCTGCACTTTCATTATTCACTTAATGAATGTTCTTCCATCTTTTGTTTGTTTTGTTTTGTTTTTCAAGACAGGGTTTCTCTGTCCTGGAACTCACTCTAGACCAGGCTGACCTAGAACTTAAGAGTTCTGCTTTCCTCTGCCTCCCAAGTGCTGAGATTAAAGGTGTCCACCACCATGCCTGGCAAGAATTTTCATTTAAACATCTCCTGTGTTATTCATTTACTGCTTGCCTGATGAAAACTCTATAAGGGTTTTTGTTGTTGTTGTTGTTGTTTGGTTGCTTGCTTTTCTGTTTTCTTGTCTGAGACAACCATCTTCTTGGGTAGCCTGAAGTTTCATGTTATTTTATCTTGTGTTCATTAACCTTTTGTATGTGGTGTCAACCTTAAAATACTGCTTCAGCATTCTGAATTTTGTACTTGGTGTTCTTATGATGTTTACCTCATTTTACCTAATACTTTAACCCAGGCATTGTTTGACCTTTTTTTCAGATTTAAGGATATTTATTAAACATTTTTAAAAATTAAGCCTACAAACATTAAACATTGTTTTTAAAGTCAGTCATTTAGTATTCGTAATGGAGTCTACTATAGTTTTTGCCCTGTGTACATAAGCTAGTGCACCCCTTTTTGGAGGCCAATGTTACTAGGCATTTCCTTCTTTTTATTGACCATACTTGAATTCAGAATATATGCTTTAATGCTTGTAGGTTATCTGTGGAATCAAAGCTTTCAACAGAGGTGAAAGAAAGGAAAGAAACTTCAAGCAAATTGGAAAAAGGAGCTTGTAAGAAATCACACACCATCATGTATGTGTCCTCAAAGTCAACCCCGGAGATGCAGTGCCCACAGCAGTAGGAGGGTGTTGCTCTGCGAGGCTTGCTGAAGATCGTGCCTGTGCGCAGGATATTCTTGCGGAACATTTGTGTACACCAGTGCTAAGACCTCTGTGACCAAAAATTCAGCTATCCTGTGATTCTAACCCAGAGCTTCCGTAAGTGATGGTCCTTCACAGACCTGTGAGTCACCGTGAACAAACCATTACCAGAGGAAATGCTTTTATTTAAATCTGTTTGCTGCACTGGACCGGATTTTGAAAGTTAAGTGATAAATAATGTTCCTTAAGAACTGAAAATTGTACAATGCAACATTGAAGTTATTAATTATGTTTTCCTATGTACAGTTTCATGAATAAATAAAATTGTATTTTCCCTGTCTTGTAAAAATAGTAAATATTGCTTGGAAATGCATATTTTTGCAAAATGTTTTAAAAGGTTAAAGCACTATATTCATATATATAATTTAAATTTTCATGACTCAAACTAAATAATAATTTTGAAACTTAAAATTGCAGTAATTTCTCCCATTTGTATTTTCTTAATTCTATGTAAACAAGGATGTTAATGAAAGAGAATGAGAAAAAAATGAGCGTCAAGGATTCTTATTTACTGGTAACATAATTGTACATATATTTTTGCTTGTCTCTCTTTTTTTTGAGAGTAAATTTTATTAAATTATAAAAGTTTCCATTTCCGCCCCTCTTCCTAACACCCCCCCACTCCCCCCACTCCCTCTCCTCCTCCCTCTTCGTCCCCCAGGGCAGTCAGGGTTTCCTGCCCTGTGGGAAGTTCAAGTTCCTCCCCCCTCCCTCCAGGTCCAGACAGGTGAGTATCCAAACAGACTGGATCCCCAAAATCCAGTATATGCAGAGGAAACAAGTCCCAGTATCATAGTCAATGGCTTTTCAGAAAGACTTCGGGCCAGCCACATTCAGAGAATCCGGCCAAATTCCGAGAATCTGGTTAGATCACGTCCTCGTTCAGTCCCAGTCCAACTGGCCTTGGTAAACTCTCATTAGATCCGTTCCCTTGTATCAGTGGGTGATAGCATCCCTCGCAGTCCTGATTTTCTTTTTCATGTTCTTCCTCCTTCTGCTCCTCATTTGGACCTTGGGGGGCTCAGTCCGGTGCTCCAATGTGGGTCTCCGTCTGTATCGCCGTCCTTCGCCAGATGAAGGATCTATGGTGATAAGCAAAATATACATCAGTATGGTTATGGGTCAAGGCCGGTTCAGGCACCCTCTCCTCTGTCCAGAGAGCAATCTGGGGATCTCTCCTTGGACCTGGGATCCCATATATAATCAAGTCTCCTGTAAACCCTAAAATGATTTCCTTATTTGAAATATAATCTTCCCTGATCCCATATTCATCCTTCCTCACTCTCCCCCTCCCAGGACACCGAGCTTTCCCCATTCCTCCCCTACTCCCTTCTCTCTAACCCTCTCTCCTTCCAACAACCCTCCCCCCGCCATGCACCCGAGGTTACCTGGGACTCTTGTCTATTTCCTACCTCCTGGCGGGTAGCTAAATAATCTTCATCAGGTTTATCTTCTTATTTAACTTCTCTAGGATCACGAATAATAGGCTCAAAGACCTTTAATTATGGTTAGAATCCACTTATGAGTGAATACATACCGTGTCCCTCTTTTTGGGTCTGGCTTACCTCACTCAGTAAAGCATTTTCTATTTCCATCCATTTGCATGCAAAATTCAAGATGTCATTGTTTTTTACCGCTGAGTAAAACTCTAATGTGTATATGTTCCACACCTTTTTTAACCATTCTTCTATTGAGGGGCACCTAGGCTGTTTCCAGGTTCTGGCTATTACAAATAGTGCTGCTATGAACATAGTAGAACAAATGCTTTTGTAGTATGTTAGGGAATCTCTAGGGTATCTACCCAAGAGTGGAATTGCTGGGTCCTGAGGGAGGTTGACTCCCAGTTTCCTGAGAAACCGCCACACTGATTTCCACAGTGGCTGCACGAGTTTGCATTCCCACCAACAATGGATGAGTGTTCCCCTCACCCCACATCCTCTCCAGCATAGGCTATCATTGGTGTTTTTGACTTTAGCTATTCTGACAAGAGTAAGATGGTATCTCAAAGTGGTTTTGATTTGCATTTCCCTGATCGCTAAGGAGGTTGAGCATGACCTTAAGTGCCTTTTGGCCATTCGGAGTTCATCTGTTGTGAATTCTCTATTCAGTTCAGTACCCCATTTTTTAATTGGGTTAGTTAGAGTTTTAGTGTCTAGTTTCTTGAGTTCTTTGTATATTTTGGAGCTCAGACCTTTTTCTGATGAGGGATTTGTGAAGATCTTCTCCCAGTCGGAAGGTAGCCTTTTAGTCTTACTGACAGTGTCCTTTGCTTTACAGAAGCTTCTCAGTTTCAGGAGGTCCCATTTATTCATTGCTTCTCTTATTGTCTGAGCTCCTGGGGTTCTGCTTAGGAACTGGTCTCCTGTGCCTATATCTTGTAGACTACTTCCCACTTTCTCTTCTATCAGTTTCAAAGTGGTCAGATTAATGTTGAGGTCTTTAATCCATTTGGACTTGAGTTTTGTACATGGTGATAGATATGGATCTATTTTCATTCTTCTACAGGTTGACATCCAGTTATGCCAGCACCATTTGTTAAAGATGCTTTCCTTCTTCCATTGTATGCCTTTAGCTCCCTTGTCAAATATCAGGTGTTCATATGTTTGTGGGTTAATACCCGGGTCTTCTATTTGATTCCATATGTCGACTTCTCTGTTGTTTTGCCAATACCAAGCTGTTTTCAATACTGTTGCTCTGTAATAGAGTTTGAAGTCAGGGATGGTAATGCCTCCAGAAGTTCCTTTATTGTATAAGATTGTTTTGGCTATCCTGGGTTTTTTGTTTTGCCATATAAATTTGATTATTGTTCTCTCAAGGTCTGTGAAGAAGTTTGATGGGATTTTGATGGGAATTGCGTTGAATCTATAGATTGCTTTTGGTAGAATTGCCATTTTTACTATGTTGATTCTCCCAACCCAAGAACAGGGGAGATCTTTCCATTTTCTGGTATCCTCCTCAATTTCTTTCTTCAAGGACATAAAGTTCTTGTCAAATAGGTCTTTCACTTCCTTGGTTAGAGTTACCCCAAGATATTTTATGCTATTTGTGGCTATCATGAAAGGTGATGTTTCTCTGATTTCCCTCTCTGCTTCTTTATCCTTTGTGTATAGGTGGGCAATCGATTTTTTGGAGTTGATCTTGTATCCTGCCACATTACTAAAGGTGTTTATCAGCTGTAGGAGTTCTTTGGTAGAGTTTTTGGGGTCGCTTATGTACACTATCATATCGTCTGCAAATAACGAAAGTTTAACTTCATCCTTTCCCATTTGAATCCCCTTGATCCCCTTATGTTGTCTTATTGCTATTGCTAGTACTTCAAGCACTATATTGAAGAGGTATGGAGAGAGTGGACAGCCTTGTCGTGCTCCTGATTTTAGTGGAATGGCTTTGAGTTTCTCTCCGTTCAATTTGATGTTAGCTGTCGGCTTACTATATATTGCTTTTATTATATTTAGGTATGTTCCTCGTATACCCAATCTCTCCAGCACCTTTATCATAAAGGGGTGTTGAATTTTGTCAAATGCTTTTTCAGCATCCAATGAAATGATCATATGGTTTTTTTCTTTCAATTTATTTATATGATAATTGATAGATTTGCGTATGTTGAACCAGCCCTGCATCTCTGGGATGAAGCCCACTTTATCATAATGGATAATTTTTCTAATGTATTCTTGGATTCGGTTTGCCAGTATTTTATTGAGTATTTTGGCGTCAATGTTCATGAGTGAAATTGGTCTGTAATTCTCTTTCATGGTTGTGTCTTTGTGTGGTTTTGGTATCAGGGTAATTGTAGCTTCATAAAAAGAGTTTGGCAATGATTCTTCTGTTTCTATATTGTGAAATACATTAAGGAGTATAGGTATTAGCTCTTCCTGGAAGTTCTGGTAGAATTCTGCATTGAAACCATCTGGACCTGGGCTTTTTTTGGTGGGGAGTTTTTTGATAGCAGCTTCTAATTCTTCGCGACTAACAGGTCTATTTAGATTGTTCACTTGCTCTTGATTTAACTTTGGCAAATGGTATTTATCTAAAAACCAATCCATTTCTTGTACATTTTCCAACTTTGTGGCATATAAACTCTCGTAGTAAGATCTAATGATTCTCTGAATTTCCACTGTGTCTGTTGTTATGTCCCCCTTTTCATTTCTGATCTTATTAATTTGAGTGTTCTCTCTCTGCCGTTTGATTAGTTTGGCTAGGGGTTTGTCAATCTTGTTGATTTTCTCCAAGAACCAACTTTTTGTTTCGTTGATTTTTTGGATTGTTTTCTGTGTTTCTATTTTGTTGATTTCAGCCCTCAGTTTGATTATTTCCAATCTTCTACTCCTCCTGGGAGAATCTGCTTCTTTTTTTTCCAGAGCTTTTAGGTGTGCTGTTAAGTCTCCAATATATGCTTTCTCCGTTTTCTTTAATTGGGCACTTAGTGCTATGAACTTTCCTCTTAGAACTGCTTTCATTGTGTCCCATAGGTTTGAGTATGTTGTGTCTTTATTTTCATTAAATTCAAGGAAGACTTTAATTTCTTTCTTTATTTCTTCCTTGACCCAAGGATGATTCAGTAGTTGACTGTTCAACTTCCACACATTTGTAGGCTTTCTGGAATTTGAATTGTTATTAAGTTCTAACTTTATTCCGTGGTGATCCGACAAGACACAGGTGATTACAAATATTCTTTTGTATCTGTGTAAGTTCGCTTTGTTACCAAGTATGTGGTCAATTTTCGAGAAGGTTCCATGAGCTGCAGAGAAGAAGGTATATTCTTTCCTTTTTGGGTAGAATGTTCTATAGATATCTGTTAAGTCCATTTGATTCATTACCTCTAGCAATTCTCTTATTTCTCTGTTGAGTTTCTGTTTGATTGATCTGTCCATTGGTGAGAGAGGTGTGTTGAAGTCTCCTACTATTAGTGTGTGTGGTTTGATGACTGCCTTGAGTTCTAAAAGCTTTTCTTTTACATAAGTGGGTGCTTTTATATTAGGGGCGTAGATATTCAGGATTGAGACTTTCTCCTGATTAATTGTTCCTGTTAAGAGTATGAAATGTCCATCACCATCTCTTCTGACTGATTTTAGTTTGAAGTCAATTTTGTTAGATATTAGAATGGCCACACCAGCTTGTTTCTTAGGTCCGTTTGCTTGGAAAACCTTTTCCCAACCCTTTACTCTGAGTAGATGTCTATCTCTGTGGTTGAGGTGTGTTTCTTGTAAACAGCAGAATGTTGGATCCTGTTTTCTTATCCAGTCTCTAAGTCTGTGCCTTTTTATAGGTGAGTTGAGTCCATTAATATTAAGAGATATTAATGACCAGTGGTTGTTGGTTCCGTTTATTATTTGTGTGTGTGTGTGTGTGTGTGTGTAGTAGAGTTTGTGTGTTTCTCTTCTTTGAGTTGTGGTTGTGAAGGGTCGCTAGATGTCTGGGATATTGTAGGCAGTGATGGCAATGTTGGATTCCTTGGGTTGCGATTTTCCTTCTATTACTTTCTGTAGGGATGGATTTGTGGCTACGAATTGTTTAAATTTATTTTTATCCTGGAATATTTTGTTTTCTCCGTTGATAGTGAACGATAGCTTGGCTGGGTATAGTAGTCTGGGTTTGCATCCATGGTCTCTTAGTTTCTGCAGTATCTCTATCCAGGATCTTCTGGCTTTCATGGTTTCCATAGAGAAGTCTGGTGTAAGCCTGATAGGTTTACCTTTATAAGTCACTTGAACTTTTTCCTTTGCAGCTCTTAATATTCTTTCTTTAATCTGGATGTTTTGTGTTTTGATTATTATATGGCGAGGGGACGTTTTTTTTTTTTTTTTGATCCAGTCTATTCGGCGTTCTGTATGCTTCTTGAACCTTCATAGGAATATCGTTCTTTAGATTGGGAAAGTTTTCTTCTATAATTTTGTTAAATATATTTTCTGGGCCTTTGATCTGCAGTTCTTCTCCTTCTTCAATCCCTATTATTCTTAGATTTGGTTTTTTTATTGTGTCCCAGATTTCCTGAATGTTTTGTGAAGAGAATTTGTTGAATTTGCTGTTTTCTTTGACCAGAGCATTTATTTTGTCTATGGTATCTTCAGAATCTGAGATTTGTTCTTCTATCTCTTGTATTCTATTGGTTATGCTTGATTCTGTAGTCTCCGCTCGTTTACCTAGGTTCTCCATATCCAGCCGGTTCTCGTTTTGTGTTTTCTTCATTGCCTCCATTTCAGTTTTCAATTCTTGGACTGTTTCCTTTACTTGTTTGATTGTTTTTTCTTGGTTTCTCAGGGTATCACTCACGGATTTACTTATTTCTTCAAACTTTTTGTTATATTTCTCATCCATTTCTATACTCATTTCTTCAAACTTTTTGTTATACTTCTCGACCAGTTCCTTAAGGGAATTATTCATATCCTGTTTAAGGGACTCTATTGCTTTCATAATTGTGGAGGGCCGGACCACATTCTCCATTGCTTCTAGGAACAAAGGTAGAGATTGACCTCTGTGACCCCAAGGTGTGGCGGCACACGCCTTTAATCCCAGCGCACGTGCTTTGTAACTCTCTACCGCTGCGTCCCTGCCTACTCCCGAGGTTTCACCTGGGACTGGGAGCAGTTGACCAATCCAGGAAAGACACGTCCAGGGCAGGGTCTGTTTCCTTTATAAGGGATGGGTTCCATCTTATCTGGGTCTCCGCTTTGGAAGCTGATGCTCTCCCTCTCAAGAGACATAAAGCTTTACTGCAGAAGGATCCTATGTGTACCGCGTGGTTCTTGCTGGCGAGAAGGTAGCGCGGGACATCTGGTGCTCGAAACCCCGGGACATCTGGTGCTGATACCCGGGAAAAAGAAGAACTTTGCACCACCGGAGACCCCTTGGACACAAGGAGGATTCAGAACTGCAGGCATGCAAGCTCAGAGA
The DNA here is from genome assembly GCF_982192425.1 of Myodes glareolus. Lineage (NCBI taxonomy): Eukaryota > Metazoa > Chordata > Mammalia > Rodentia > Cricetidae > Myodes > Myodes glareolus. The sequence continues at coordinate 89,272,904 of NC_142034.1, forward strand.
GGTACGTTCTAAAGTCCAGAGAGCATATCAGAAACTGAGCAGCAGTGGGAGGTTGTGCGCGCACCCAGATAAGTTAAAAAGGACCCTCCGGTAAAGAATGGGGGAGACAGAAAAGAAGATAAGTTAAAAAGGACCCTCCGGTAAAGAATGGGGGAGACAGAAAAAAAAATAAGTTAAAAAGGACCTCCCGGTGATTTTGGGAGAGTGGAGATGGGGGAGAAGGCTGATTTGCAGGGTCGAAGGCTTTGTGTTGTGTTGTTCGTGTTGTTTTTTGTGTACTGGACAGGAGAGGGATATTTGAATTTGGGAGCTGCTAAAAAAGGTAGTTTAGATTTAAGGCATGGGCTTGAGAGTGTGATGTTGTGGGGGAGAGGTTCTGTTTTCGCCTCCACGGAGGATGGGAGCCTAAGTATGTGCTTGGGATTTACGTGGTTTGAATCACCGAGACCTCCTGAAATGTTGTAGTGTTTACCCCTAAGAATGCAACGGCCCAATAACAGCAGGAAGCAGCCAAGAGACTAAAGACGCCCAAATTCCCTAAAAGTTTAAATGAGGTCCTTTCAAGCCTGCTTCTCTGAGTTCTGCTTTGCTCCATACACCGGTTTGGGCTCAGAGTGGGTGCAGCTGCGGCTGGAACGGAGCTTTGCTCTGTGGCTATGGTGGGAGGCATGTTGCGCAGGCTCAGTTGGTGCCTGGCCTGGAGGGTGTCACGTACCGAGAATGAGAGCGGTGCCACAAGCTGCCAGGCCAGAATTGTACCTAATTTTACCTTGCAATGTACCTAAAACTGTGAGGGTCTCTGAGGCTAAAATGGCTTTGGTTCCATTCAGCTATGCTAAACTATGCTGACTTCAGGCAGGGCTGGTCGTATTTATCATAATAAAAGCGCAATTAAGGTTTAAATGCAGTAAACAGGCAGTACCGTATTACATCTACGTAATGCGACTTAAGTTTTTAAGAACTGCTTAGCATTTTAAGAACTCAAGTCCTCCTGAAAGATTGCTATGTATACGCTTGGCTTGTCTGGTGTTTCAGGATCCGCAGGGAAATGGATGCAAAGGGCCCTTGGATTTTGGGGTGATTGGGTCGTTGGCTGGATCTGTGAGAGTTTACAGCCGCTTTTGCTATGGCACAGGTGTTGAGAGTTTGCTAGTAGGGAAGCGGCCCTGTTCACCGCCTCTCCCATTGGCCCCTTGAGCCGCAGCGGCTCTGGCGCGGACCTTGAGATGTTGCCGGCCTGTGCCGCCTCGGTCTGAGTGTCGGCTCCCGCCACACTCCGCCACCAACACAGCCTCAGAGAACTAGGCTAGCCCCGCGGGGAAGGCAGGGGCGCCTGGGGGTGGAGCCGCCACTTCCTGGCCTGGGACAGGCGGAGCCGCACAGCGGGACACGGGGAGCCGCGCAGCGAGCAGGTCCAGGGCCGCACACAGCCCTTGGATGGCGGGCGGGCTCTGGAACCCGAGGCCACCGTACTGGCAAGGAATATGGGAGCCAATAAATCTTAAACCTTATATCAACAAACAGGGCCTGGGTTTTTCCTAGGTGCCACTGGGACAGCACGGCCTATATCATAAAAAACAAAGACCCTCAATCAGTTATCTACCACAGTGGCTACAGCCCTGGATCAACAGGCTACCATAGATACATCTATTAGAGGTAAAATAAAGAACAGGTGGATAGCTTATGGCAGCTTGCCCAATTGGGCTATGAATGGAAAACTCCAGCCTTATGTGTGACCAGTATACCATATGAGAACTTTATAAAAGTGGCTAACTTGTCCCGAGAATTGTCGTTGTATCTTGCAGGAGAATTTTGATGATTTGCTGTCCTCCTTGAGATGGTCCATCATGACAATCAACTCCACGCGAGTGGACATAAGCCTGGCCAAAGGATTCCAGTCCTGGATTGTGTCCTTCATCTCCTACTTCAAAGAATGGGTGGGGGTTGGAATGTTTGGAACAGTCCTATGCTATGGATTAGTGTTTCTCCTCTGGATGGTCTGCTGACTCAAATCCCAAAGCCATAGGGATAAAGTGGTTATTGCACAAGCGCTGGCTGCCCTGGAACAGGGGGCCTCTACTGATATGTGGTTATCTATGTTAAAGCAGTAAGGTTTAAGCCAACCAGCTCCTGCACCCCTAGGACTGTGGTCCATTGCACAGGGTGGAGTGCTTGGCTTAGCTAGCCCTGAAGGTTGTCGAGCTTAAGAGCATCGCACAGAGAATGACCCTCTCTGAGAGATAAGTCGCTCTGCTTAAGGGTTTTCTTCTGTATATTCCCTTTCCCAGAAAATTGGCAGAGGGCAGGCCGGATAGGTTCCAGGTGTCATGAGCCTAGGGACAGATTCAGTGCAAGCCCATCGTAATGTTTTCATTTTGGGAAGTGCGACCTCTATCTTTACCTTCCTAGGGAGTTGCCTTTCTGCAAAGAAGTAAAAAAAGGGGGATATGTGGAGGGCCGGACCACATTCTCCATTGCTTCTAGGAACAAAGGTAGAGATTGACCTCTGTGACCCCAAGGTGTGGCGGCACACGCCTTTAATCCCAGCGCACGTGCTTTGTAACTCTCTACCGCTGCGTCCCTGCCTACTCCCGAGGTTTCACCTGGGACTGGGAGCAGTTGACCAATCCAGGAAAGACACGTCCAGGGCAGGGTCTGTTTCCTTTATAAGGGATGGGTTCCATCTTATCTGGGTCTCCGCCATGTGGCTTATGCTCTAGCTCCCAAGAGGATTAAAGCCTTTCTGCAGAAGGATCCTATGTGTACCGCGTGGTTCTTGCTGGCGAGAAGGTAGCACGGGACACATAATGGCACTTTTTTCCACTTCATCTGGGTTAGAGTGTTCAAATCCTTCTGTTGTAGGGTCGTTGGGATCTGGTGTTTTCATGTTGTTTTTCAGATTGTTGGAGGAGGTCTTGCCTTGGCGTCTGCCCATCTCTTCGTTCAAATGCTCTCTATTGGAACTTCTGGTAGCAGGTCAGGTTCCCTTGTTGGGCAGGGAGTTCACTGATAGAATGCCTACCTTTCCTCAGGCAGGCTCTTGAAGTACAAGCACTCCCTCTTTCTGGGATGCGCCTACAGAGCAGGCCCAGTGTGCAAGGCAGCTGAGCTGGGGAGATTTTATGGCCCCAGTGGGAGGGGAGAAATATAGAAATTTGTACGAGGATGGAAGCTGGGATGGCAGGCGGGAGAGTTTAGCAGGGTGGAACCAGCACTGCAGGTTGACCTGGGAGTCTATGGGGTCGGAGAAAATCCTAGCTCCTCCTCGCCGGGCCCCTGCCGCGGGCCCGAAGCACACTCACCCCTCTGAAGGCCCTCTGGATGGAAGCTGGGATGGCTGGTGGAGGCGCTAGCAGGCTGGAGCCAGCAGAGCAGGCTGACCTGGGAGTCTATGGGGTCGGGGAAGGTCCTAGCTCCTCCTTGCTGGGCCCCTGCCACAGGCCCGAAGCACACTCACCCCTCTGAAGGCCCTCTGGATGGAAGCTGGGATGGCTGGCGGAGGCGCTAGCAGGCTGGAGCCAGCAGAGCAGGCTGACCTGGGAGTCTATGGGGTCGGGGAAGGTCCTAGCTCTTCCTCGCCGGGCTCCTGCCGTGGGCCGGAATCACACTCACCCCTCTGATGGCCCTCTGGATGGAAGCTGGGATGGCTGGCAGAGGCGCTAGCAGGCTGGAGCCAGCAGAGCAGGCTGACCTGGGAGTCTATGGGGTTGGGGAAGGTCCTAGCTCCTCCTCGCCGGGCCCCTGCTGTGGGCCGGAATCACACTCACCCCTCTGATGGCCCTCTGGATGGAAGCTGGGATAGCTGGCAGAGGCGCTAGCAGGCTGGAGCCAGCAGAGCAGGCTGACCTGGGAGTCTATGGGGTCGGGGAAGGTCCTAGCTCCTCCTCGCCGGGCCCCTGCCGCGGGCCCGAAGCACACTCACCCCTCTGAAGGCCCTCTGGATGGAAGCTGGGATGGCTGGCGGAGGCGCTAGCAGGCTGGAGCCAGCAGAGCAGGCTGACCTGGGAGTCTCTTGCTTGTCTCTTATGTAACATATATAACTACATGTACATACACATATAGCAAAAGATACTGGGTTCTAATATTACCAAGCTGTTTTCTTTAATTGAAGTGATTATACATTTGTTGATAACTTAATTTTATGCGTTATTTTCTATAGGTGAGTTAGGACTCTTCAGAAAACCATCAGGGTGTATACAGATAGAGAAGAGAATATTTCATCTCAGGAATTGGCTCCCAGGCTGTAAGTCTAAATACACGGTGAGGATTGGCAAGCTTGAGAAGAGCTGAGAGCATGAGAGTTCGTCCAGGGCCCCATTTTGGACCTTTCTGTTGTGCTATTTAGTATTCTAATTAGGCTTCTCTGAGCTTTTATGTCAGTCTTAAAGATATTTATCATACATTTAAGTTTTTTAAAAAGATTTATTTATTTATTTTGTATACAGTATTCTGCTTCCATATGCCTACACGCCAGAGGAGGGTGCCAGATCTCATTACAGATGGTTGTGAGCTGGAATTGAACTCAGGACCTCTGGAAGAGCAGCCAGTGCTCTTAACCACTGAGCCATCTCTCCAATCCCCATTTAAGTTTTTTTAAGCCTTACCACAAATCACATTCATGCTTTCTACATGTCCTCCAGGTGAATCCCAGAGACCTAGTGCCCACAAAGATTACTCAGTGGATTGGGAGGTCCACCTACAGCAGGCAATCTGCTTTACTTTTCGTCCCAAAACACACAAATAATGCTTGACCATGTCTTTCGGCACATTGAGTAGGCATAAACTAAAGGCAATGAAAATCTATCTCAAGTCTATTAAAATATGTTAGGTAAGAGCAAAATGCCTCTGACATCCAAATAGAAAATAAACTTGCTTATTTTAATTTGCAAAAACCATACTTTACAAAATTAAAATATTCATGTTCAATATCTCACAAAAACAAAATACCCAAAGGCACTAGGTTAAATAACAATTTCAACCTGAGGATACTGTCAAATTAGAGTCCATGTTTAAATGCACGTGAGAGAAGTGTACATTGGCTTCTTTCAATACTGTTTCAGCTGGATTTCTGTTCAACAATAGGACACCATAACCAAAAGCGACTTGGAGAGGAAAGGATTTATTTCAGCTTACAGTTCCACACTCCAGTCTACCATTTACTGTTGCTGTAGGGCATAGATTTGGAAGCAGGAGCAAAAACTCTGAAGCCATGGAGAAGTGCTGCCTATTGGCTTGTTGCTGGAGGCTTTCTCAGCCTGCTTTCCTAAGGTGCCTTTCCTAAGGCACGCATGTTGAAGAGAAGAAATGTTGACCAAGACTGTTGACCTTAGCTTGCTTGTCTAAGGGTATAAGTGCTAACAATGAGAACAATTAGACAACAATAGAATGGAGTCCTGGAGAAGCAAGCTGCCTAGACTATTAAGATTCCCAAGACATGGAGAGAATGGTATCACAGGAGAATATTCAGAGAGCAAGTGTGAAACATTTTTTCTGGACGATTTAATAACATGTATATGATGAATTTTGATAACTCTCACTCCTCCGTTGAGCTCTGCCTGCCTCCCCATGAAACCCAACAGTTCTCTCCTACTTTGTCTTTGTGTGTATATGACACACTGAGTTTACTCAGAGTTGCATGTATGAATGTAGTTGGGGGCTAATTTACGGAAGCGTGAGCAACGTGTGGCTACAGCACTGAAGAAAATGACCCCCCTCCTCCCAGTGGCCACTAACATCACAGAGGGGTGGGGCCTTAAGAGCCCATCCTCCATGATGAGACATCAACAGGCCCAATCCAGGGCAGGTCTTGTGCATGTAACCCCAGCTGCTGGGAGATCATGAGTGCAACAGCCATGTCTAGTCTGCAGCCCTCCTCCCCATCCTCCAGCTATTACATTACACTCTTCATGCCCCATCTTCAGAAAATGTCCCCAGAGCCTTGAAACAGGTCATAATGCCCTACTGCAGGCTGAGCCTTCAATGGGCACCTACTCTCAACACTTGACAGTTGTGAGTCTACATAAGCCACTGTTTATTAAAAGAGATGCTTCTCTGGCAATGACAGGTATTAGTACATATATGTTAATATAAGGATAGGCATTTAGAGGCAGTTGGACAGAAGTGTGCATATGAGCAGCAGTAGGGTCTATGACATCCCCACCTATAAGCTCATGACCAGGATTACTGAACTAGGCATGAAGTCCCTCCAGTGAAGCGGTCTTTAAATCCTATCACCAAGTGACTGCTTATTCCCATAATAGTCACACTGCTATTGTACCAGTGGACATTTCTTGCTCAGCAAGTCATTGTGACTTGCGGGGTTCACAGCTAGGTATTTCTTCCCCAGCAGCCTGCATAGCACCTTCATGCTGCTGAATGCTACCAGCACGGAGAACTTCATGTGTCCTGAAAGCACAGTTTGTGGTTTCTTCAGCTGTGGACGGAGACTGTGCTTTTTTTTCCTGGCTTCTAAGACCCAAATAATCATACAGAAACTGTATTAATTACAACACTGTTTTGCCAATAGCTCAGGTATGTTCCTAGCTAACTCTTACATCTTAAATTAACCCATTTCTATTAATCTATGTGTCGTCATGGGGCTGTGACTTGCCAGTAATGTTCTGGCATCTTTCTCCTCCGGCGGCTACATATCAGCTCTTTGAGTCTGCTTACTCTTTCTGTATCTCTGTTTGGATTTCCCGTCTGGCTTTACCCTGCTAAGCCGTTGTCCAAAACAGCTTTATTCATCAACCAATTAAAGCAGTATATATACAGAAGGACACCCCACATCATTTAGCAGTAGGTTCTCATACTCAGTTCTGTTGAGCAAGACAGCAATGGCAATGGTTGGTATTGTGTGTGAGGTTTCCCTGACTCACAAGGAGACATCTTACACTTGGCACTGAGATTTTCACTTAACCCTATGGCTTCTTGGGGCAATATTGCCTTGCCTAGCTGCATGTTAAGCTCACTCTCTCTACCTATAAATATATATATATATATATGTATGTATGTATGTATACATATATATGCATGTGTATACATATATATTTATGTATAAGCTCTATAGATATATATCTAAAAGCCTAATGGGAACATATTTATTTATAAGTTTTAAATTTATATTTGATATATTATCAATACATTAACATTAATATATGATCGTTATATCAATTGGTAATTAATATATGAGTATTAATGTATTTATGTATATTTAAAAAGCTTATAAATGAATGAATAGGTTCTCATTAGGCTTTTATATGCATTGTCCCCATCTCCAGAAAACTCCAATCCTTGTTTAAAGATCTCCACTCCTAGTGTTCACAGCCTGTGCCTCTAGCCTGTTTCAGTCACCCATCCTCTGTAAAGACAATTAAAAGAGCTAGATTAATAGTGGAAAGCAGAAAGGGGGAATTTAGCCAGTTGTGGCCACATTGTAAAGAGGGACAAAAAGATCTGGGGATCCCCTCTGTGGTGGTTTGAATGAGAATGGCCCGGATAGGACCATCGATTTGAATACTTGGTCACCAGAGAGTGGCACAGTTGGAAAGGAGTTAAGAGGTGTGGCCATGTTGGAAGAAGTGTGTCACTGGGGGTGGGCTTGCCAGGCCAAGTGGCTGTTCTCTTCCTGCTGCCTGTAGACCCAGATGTGGAACTCTCAGTTCCTTCTCCAGCACCGTGTCTGCCTGTGTGCTGACATGCTTCTCGCCATGAGGATAATGAACTAAACTTCTGCAACTGTAAAGATTTGTCACTCATATTAGTTTTATAAAATGCTAATTGGCCAGTAGCCAGGCAGGAAGTATATAGGTGGGGCAACCAGACTAGGAGAATTCTGGGAAGAGGAAAGGCAGAGAGTCACAAGACAGATGCAGAGGAGGCAAGATGTGACTTCCTTACTGAGAAAGGGTACCAAGCCACATGGCTAACCAGAGACAAGAATTATGGGTAAATATAATTCATAAGAGCTAGTTAGTAATAAACCTGAGCAATAGGCCAAACAGTTTAAATTAATATAAGCCTCTTTGTGTTTATTTGGGACCGACTGGCTGTGGGACTAGGCAGGACAGAAACTTCACCTACAATATTGCTCTCATTGGGAGTTATTTTGGAATTGGGAAGGAGGAATCTCGGTTTTTAATGTTACTTGTATTTTTGTTTGGGGGCTTCCTCATCTTGGAGTGAGATTATTAGGTTAAGCCTCCTCCCACCTCTGGTTGCTTTTCTTCTTTGAGCAGATGCATTTACAATGTTTAGGAGAGACTAGGTTGTAGCCGCACTGAGGTGCTGGCTTCCTCTGTTAGATTGCTGTTCAGGGCACCAGGTCTCATCCCTAGTGCTGCCTTGACAGTGGAGTACTATCTGCAACAACAGCCACTATTCATTAGGAAGCCCATTATAAAAATGGAGTAGCAGTTGTTTCCAAAACAATCACTCCTTGAACACCAATTGTCTTAAGGTGTGAAGGGACCCTGTGTACTAATATATCAGGTATTGTGGGAAGAAAAAAACACAGAAAGCAAACACAGTTCGACTAGATATTAAGGTTAGGTTGCTAGGGAAGGGGGAGCATGCAGAAGAAACAAAAAGGGGGTGATGGTGGCAAAGATGTGGGAGTTTATATTAAACATTGACTGAAAAAAAGGGGGAGTTAGAGATCGGCAGTCAGAGCAGAGCAGTGTCCTAGGAGGTGAGCTACAGAGACCAGTAAACTGGGGCAGCCTTTGCTTTGAGGGGGCCAAAGAAAAAGGAAAGGGTATGAGAAAGGAAAATGAGAAGGGGAACAAACTCCCCCTCTGTTAATCCTGAAAAAGTGAACTTCCCCGAGCTTGACTTCAGCACAGCAAGCCTTAAAATCTAGGATAAAAGAAAAGGCCGGGGACGAGAGGATGACTGTAAGTAACAGCAATTGTGCAGACCAGATGCCCAACAACTCATGTAAAAAGCTGGACACGGGCACACATGTTTGTAACCCAAGCACTTTTAAGGACCGCTTTGACTTGCTGGTCAGCCAGCTTCCCTAATAATAGTGAGCTCCGCACGCACTCAGCGAGAGACCCTCTTTTTTAATAGGTCTGAAATGAAGAATGACGGGAGAAACGCCCAATGAACTCTGGCCTCTGTGTTCACACAGGCGTTCACACACCCATATATATACCACACACCACACACACACACACACACACACATGCAATTACAACATGCACATAAAAGAAAAAGTAGTTGTTTGGATCAAATATTCCAGCCCTGATTTATTCAGTCTTTAGTGGACCGCCACGAGAAACTTAGAACCCAGATGGTAAACGAGTTATGTTTTGCCTTCTAAGTGAAGTGTGCATGGGAGGGAGTTAATGTGTCTGCCTTGCTGTATCCTATACCTCTTAAGTATGACATGATAAATAACCTAATGGTGAAGGCTGGGTACCTTAGACTATCTACATTCAAATCCAGTCTCCACAGAAAATAACAGACATGGGCAACTTTCACTGGACATGGTGGTTAGGTATTACTTTTAAAATATTCTTTTTTAATATTTTATTTATTTTATGTATAGAGATATTTTGCCTGCATGTCTGTCTGTGAAGGGCCAGTGGTGCCAAGAAAAGGATGTCAGATCCCCTTGGAACTGGGGTTAAGGATGATTGTTAGCTGCCATGTGGGTACTTGGAACTAGAAGACTAGGAACCTGAGTCTTCTGGAAGGGCAGACAGTGTTCTTAACTACTGAACTCTCGCCTCAATATTTTAATTTTTTTTTATAAAATATAGATCCAAAGTTAAATCTACAAAACAGTATACATAAAAGGGACTTAGCTCTTATCCCTCCTTTATCTCACAGGGAGCCATGTTTGATTTGATTTGATGACCCCCCCTTTTCTTTCTCCTAAAGGATATGGGTAAATATTCATTCCCTTTCTTAGATAAAAATACTATCCCAGTGACATCTGAAAAAAGTACTGGATAGAGTCACAGATCCAAACGTCTATTTGTCTCACACAACCAGCCAGTTATCTGGTAAGAACTCAGTAAGCAGAATCTGCCTTATTGGGACTTAGGAAAGTGATGGGGGGGACTCAGCAGCAGACAAAGCAGGCATAAACCAGGCAAATGAGTGTTGCCATGTAAAGAAACCCCGGGTGAATCACTGGTAACCTGTAGTGTTATGTGTGGAAATAAAACAACAGACACCAACCCTGAATCGAGGACAGAATCACAAGAGAAGTACTTTAAAGAAGAATTTTAAAACATTTTAAGATGAATAAAATATAAAACAAGAAAACTACGAAATACAACAAATATGAAGTGCTCAAGGGGAAATTACCAGCAATAAATACCTGCATTTAAAAAGAAGGATCAGGAGCTGGAAAGACAGCTCAGTGGTTTAGAGCAGGTGAGGACCAGGGTTTAATGTCCATCATCCACAGCAGCTCCCAACCATCTGTAATTCCTTTTCCAGGGGGTCTGATGTCCCCTTCTGGCCTCTGCAGGTACCCTGCAGGCATACATATAGTGCATAAAGCCAAAATACCCATATTATACATAAAATTACTTTTAAAAAGAAGGTCTCAAATCAATAATACGGGTTTATACATTGCAATGAAAGCCAAACTCAAACTAGAGAAGAAAGAAAATAAAAAGAAAACAGAGATGAAAACAGAAGACTGGGAGCTGGAGAGATGGCTCAGCAGTGAAGAGCTCTTGTTCTTGCAGAGAATCCAGGTTCAATTCCCAGTACCCATATGGCAGCTCACGACAGACAGTAGTAACTCCGGTTCCAGGGGGATCTACTGTGGGCACCCAGGCACGTATGTGCCGTACGTATTCACATGTAGGCACTCACACATATACACAAAAATCAAATAAATCCCTAAAAAGCAATAAAGTGGCAAAATGCACGGAACAAAAGTCTTTGAAGAAGAAAAAAAAAAAAGTCTTTGAAGAACTCAATAAAATTGGCAAACTTACCAGACCAACGAAGGGAAAAGGCCAGAGCGGTCTACATATTGAGTTCCAGCACAGTCAGACTATGTGAGTATGCTATCTTTTGTTCAGATGAGTTACTTAATCTTAAAAGAGAAAATAAATCTAGAGATTTCTGTGTCCACTTGGCTTCACTACTGAACTGCCAAATACTGTAAAAGAAGTTAACACTGATTGTTTTCAATGTTTTCCCCTAAAGTAGAAGACTTGCCATTTCCTTATTCTTTGAGGTATTACTTCAGAAGGAAACTATTGAACATTCAGAAGAAACGTGGCTGGAAACATCTTCAAATACAGTTAGTTCAACTGTGTGCAAGAGAATACACCGTGGCCAAGAAGATTTGTCCCAGGTGTTCAGGAGTGAGTTAAAATATAGAAAGCAGTGCAGAGCAAATGGAAAGGCATTCTGTGTGCGTGGGAGTGATGCTCCTGTCTTAATCTGTCAGGCTGCTGCTCTGTAACAAATTATAGTAAGTGGTTTAAGCTCATTTTATTACCTTCAGTTTTGTATTCTGAGAAACTAAAGTTCAAAGGTCCAGGTGAACCAGTATTAGGAAGGCTCAGTTTCTGGTTTATAGACGACTCGTGTTTACAAGGTGAAGGGGGGAGGAGAGAGAGAGAGAGAGAGAGAGAGAGAGAGAGAGAGAGAGAGAGAGAGATCATTTCTCTTCATAGTCACTAGTTTCATTCAGGAAGACTCCACCCTCTTGACCAAATTGTTGGAGGTAAGGATTTGAACAAATGAACGGGGCCACACTCAGTCCTTAGGTCTGCTCAAGTGGTCAGCAGTGCCAGAGAAGCAGTTATCAGAATCCAAATCATTTTTCTCATCTGTAAAAGAGGAAATCAGATTAAAAATTCTCTGTGGACTATCAAGGCGTCCTCGAGAGCAAAATCCAAATGCTTTAATCCATGTGAGGACAGAGGACCAAGGCAACATAGGACCCTGAACCTCAGAACTTCTCAAGGTCTCCATCACTGACCCCTAGAACTATTGAAGACTGAGTTTTGATGCACTGACAGAAGAGGGCACCCTTTAACAGGGAACCTCACGAACGATGCCCTAGGCTTCCATGGCATAAATAGGCAAAACTAACTAAAGCCCTTTTTCTGGGAAGGAAAGAAAAACAAGCCCATTGCAGCTGGCCAACTCTGCTCCCTAACCCCCTACAAAGCTACAGGATAGCACCCCAACCTGGGGGAAATTGATCTATGGGGCAGGGAAAGCTCTATGTTGAACATCCTTAATCGGAAAGTTTGATACCCCAAATAAATATTCCAGAATTTGAAACTTTTGAATGCTAACAATGCAGCAGGTGTATAAATGTTGCCCTGAAACTATGTGTATATGAACTACACATGTATTTTCTGTTTGGATTTGCGACCCATTTGATACCTGTAAACACAGCATTTGAGGGTATGGAGAATCAGAGGATTGTCACAGATCTAGGTGATCTTTGACCCAGAAAGATCTTATTTTATTATTATTTTTTTTTAGTTAAGAATGCTCAGTCTTATTCTAGCTCCTATTTTAATCTGTTTGTGTTTTGCCTCAGGGTTTTTACCTACCTTTTTTCTTTTCTTTTTCTTCCTTCCTTCCTTTTTTCTTTCTTACTTTTCTATTTTTTCTTTTTCCCTTTTCTTTCTTCCCTCCCTCCCTCCTTTCAACCTTTCCTCCCTCCCTCCTTCCTTCTATCTTTCTTCCCTTCGTCTCTCCTTCACTCCCTCTCTCTCCTTCCATTCCTCCCTCCCTGCCTTTCTTTCTATCTTACTTTCCTGCCATCTCCATGGCTGGTTGACAACTGCCTGGCTTTTGACCCCAGTCATAGCCCTCTCCTCCTCCTCTCCTCATTCTTCTCTTCTTTCTCTTGAGCCTCGATTTCTGAAAGACCTTATTTTAAAAGCAAACAAAACCTATGCCAATGTATCAAAATCAGTAACATTTTTCATTCCAAACATTTTTAGTAAGAGATAATCTTTAGTATATGTTTAATCCTCAGAATCTAAAGTCTAAAGTTCAATTAGGCTAGTCCTTTTGCCTTTGTAACCTGACAACAAATTTCTCCAGAACTGCATACACAGGAAGGTATTACTGACATACAGAAAAAAGTTAGATTTTGATCTTGTTTTAGCTGATTTTATTTTGGGTTTCTGGCTGTAGTTTGACACCTCTATGCACGAATCCATTTTGTAGATGATTCTACTGCCACCATCTCTGAAATACGCTTTTGACTATTGTGTCCCGCCTCCTTGGTCTAGTGCATAGTCAGCAGTCCCTGGATGCTGAGACACCTCTACTCGTTCTTATCACATCAGCTCTTGAGTTATGAGGAATATTTTCCAATTATAAAAATCGTCCTTATCTATTATTTCACTCTTTGAGTCACCCATGGCTCAAACACATCCAAGAGAAATTTTTAGAACTCTGCGCTATATAAGTTTTCAGTTGGGAAAACCTGAAAGTTGGAGTTGTGTGATGAGATCATGTATCACTGTCCCCTGTGGGATGTGTGTTGTCCTTTTCATTCATTCATTCTTCTCTCTCTCTCTCTCTCTCTCTCTCTCTCTCTCTCTCTTTTTCAAGACAAGGCTTTTCTGTAGCTTTGGAGCCCATCCTGGAACTAGCTCTTGTAGACCAGGCTGGCCTCGAACTCACAGAGATCCGCCTGACTCTGCCTCCCGAGTGCTGGGATTATGAGATTAAAGGCGTGCTCCACCACCGAGTGTTGTCCTTCTGTACAGCATCTCCACACGGTGTATACAGTCCTCCCGTGAGTCACTCGGCACCTATCTTAGTTGTCAGATTTAGTGTTGTGATCCTGTGCTTGTGTTCAGGTAACCCTTAGTGCACTTACTAATGGTCCCAGGGTGCAATAGAGTAATTTAACAGAGGCACTGAGGGATAAGGTGTGGGAAGCCAGACTGATCCTCATCCTCTGTTTCCCTCCTGGGAAAGACACACGCCCACATTGTGGGAGGATTCCTGTCAGAACATAAATGCTTTGCTGCCTTCCTCTGCAGCACACAACTGCTCTGGTCTGATTTTTCCAGGACTGAGGCTTTATCGCCTCGAGAAATGTGTTCTTCCCAGGCATACCTGCCTTGCGCACTTCTGAAAGAAGGCTTTCCTGTCCGATGAACATACACACAGACAGTGGAGCTGGGAAAAGGGAGGCCAACTGACAGCCCACATCTTGTTTCCCTCTAGTGCTGCCCGCCCATCCATTGTAAAGGCCTGGCCACAGTCACCGTGAGAAAGCCTCAAATACCTTAACCATCACATCAACATGGACTTTGAACAGTCTCAGAAACGAGTCGGATGGGAGCAAACAAGGAAACAACTGAGTACTTCTGTCAATCAGAATGTTCGTTTGCACTTCAACATCCTTGAGGTCGAGGCTGGGTTATGCCTGCTGTGTTAAACTCTAGGCTCCTTATCCACACGTGCAAACTAAAGAGGCCTAGTCCCTCTCTTCCCCTGGTAGCAAAGACATACATTAGAAAAAGGAGATACACCCATGATTTGGGAGTGGAAAGAGATAACCTACCCCATGAATATTCCACCTACTTTGTGACTAGTCATAGAACCTTCTCTGCAATCCACCACAAAGAGCTAGCTCACTAGGCTGCCATCCCGCACAGGGGTGTCCTACCGCAATCTGTCTTCGGAATATTTGCTTTGCTAAATACACTTCAGCTTAAAGTGGGTCTCTGTGCTGCCTCCTTTCCTTCCAGAAGACAAGGCCTGAAAGAGCCCCAGAACAAGATGACCTGAGTGAGCAGGCTTCTCTCCCAAAACAAATCCTCCCCATTGGACAGAAAACACTGGTCTCCCTCATTTCCAGTACATCTGCCAGAGGTCACAAATCTGTGTACCATTCAGAGACTAGGTAGGAACCTTAAGTCAGTGCAGCAGACTGTGTCCTTGATGGCAGCTCAGGGAGTGCGCTTTCTGAGTTTGGATTATGCATAATACAGCGTTTTCCAGTTCCATCCACTTTTACTGCAGATTCAAACTACTTTGAGATTCCGTCTCACCCAGAATGGCGACCATAAAGAAAACAAATGACAAAGGCTAGAGAGGATTCCAGAAAGAGGAACCACCATTCACTGTTGGTGCGAGTGTGAAGTGCTGTAATCATTATGGGAATCAGTGTGGAGTTGCTCAAAAAGCTAAAAATAGAACAACCATATGACCCAGATATATGACTTCTGGGCATGGACTCAAAGGACTCTACGTCTTACTACAGACATTTGTAGATCCATGTTTATTGCTGCTCTAGTTACAATAGCAAGGAAATGGGATCATTAGATGTCCATCCCCAGATGAATGGATAATGAAGATGTGAAACGTATACATGATGGAATTTCATTGAGACACAGGAAAGGGGATTTAACAATTCAATTGTTCATTGTTAATTTGTAAACTTGGATATGAGTAAATATGGGTGCAAACCTAGAAACTAGAGGAAAGCTCATGTGACAGGAGAAAAGAAAAACCTTTAAGGGGGAGAGGTGGGCAAAAATAAAGAATCAAAGTAGGAGAATTTCAGGTTGTAGAAGGATACAGTGGGGAAAGTGGGGGACCGGAAGGTAGGTGGAGACATGGGTTTTGGGAAAAACCTACCCAAACTCAGTGTGTCTGAAAATTTCACAAGGAAACTTGTGACTTTGCAAACTAGTTAAAAATAAAATAATAAAGGGTAAAGAACTGTTCTTCCAACACAAACCGACACCTAAGGCTCCTGGTCACATGTGTGAATGGCACATCCCTTCCCATCACGCGTCTTGTAGTCTCTCTTTTGATGGAACACAAGCTCTGACAGAGGTTCATTGTTTTGGCCTTAAACAAAGCCACTATATGCACTTAAGAATTGGGGAAACAGAGAATACTGTGCATGAGAAAAACCAGAGTATGTACTCTGTCTGGAGGATGGCTGCTAACGTGATCTCCACGACTCTGCCACAGGACAGACGCCACAGTTATTTAGAAACCAAATATGCCAGATTTTGACTGAAATACCACCATTGTTAACCATAAGCACACCACGAGAACCAAACAGAACTGTTTAAAGAGGCCATCCCTCAGTTTGGCCTTGTGCAGCTAGTGTTAAGATTTGTTCAGTATAAATGTCTCTAGGTAAGGGTTTTCTTACTGCCAATCATACTCAGACAAGGATGATGTCACCACACACAAAATGAACTTCAGCAACTTTGCAGGAAGAGCAAGGCTAACCTCCAGATGGACTGGGAGAAGCCAGCAGTTTTTGAAAATGGGTGTTGCAGGTACAATGGGCAGGATTTAGGAGCTAGGGAGAGACACTGGAAGTCTTCCTGAAACAGGACAGGCTGGAGAAGAGGAGGAATCTTCTCTGGGGGAAGGGTATACTGTGCAGGCTATAGGCCCTTGTGTCATGTTTGAGTCTTCAGGGAGTACTGTCTGGTACTAGTTGAGGGTGATTGTGTATGTGGTATAGAGAAGGAATGGTAAGAAATGGCCAAGGAGACAGGAAGTAAAGCTATAGAGGGAAGTTAGAATGTGTGCATATTTCATGTTCTTGAAAAACAGTGTTCTGATGGATACGGATGATACATTGTGTGCTGTTCATTGGGACCTTGATAGCTTCGTTTTACAACTGGAATAGATCCCGTTGCTAGCTCTATAGCATGCTCATTAGCAGAACTTTTTTGTTTCATTTTATTTTTGTCACAGTTTTTTGATTGAGCTATGTATTTTTCTCCTCTCCCCTCCCCTTCTACCCTCTCCCATGGTCCCCATGCTCCCAATTTACTCAGAAAATACTTTCTTTTTCTACTTCCCATGTAGATTAGATCTATGTATGTCTCTCTCAGGGTCCTCCTTGTTGTCTAGGTTCTCTGAGATTGTGAATTGTAGGCTGCCTTTTCTTTGCTTCATGTCTAAAAGCCACTTATGAGTGAGTACATATATTTATCTTTGTTGGTTTGAGTTACCTCACTCAATATGATGTTTTCTAGATTCATCCATTTGCCCGAAAATTTCAAGATGTCATTTTTTTCGGATGTGCAGTACTCTGTTTTGTAAATGTACCACATTTTTCTTATCCATTCTTTGAGTCAGGGGCTTTTAAGCTGTTTTCAGGTTCTTGCTATGACAAATAATGTTACTAGGAACATAGCTGAGCACATGTCCTAGTGGTACAATTGAGCATCCTTTGGGTATAGACCCAAAAGTGGTATTGCTGGGTCTTAAGACAGGTTATTTTCTAATTCTCTGAGAAATCGCCATACTGATATCCAAAGGGGCTGTACCAGTTTGCACTCCCACCAGCAATGGAGGAGTGTTCCCCTTACTCCGTATCCCCTCCAGCATAAGCTGTCATCGGTGTTTTTGATCTTGGCCATTCTTACAGATGTAAGATAGAATCTCAGAGTTGTTTTGATTTGCATTTCTCTCATGGCTAAGGATGATGACCATTTCTTTAAGTGTCTTTCAGCTATTTTAGATTCCTCTGTTGAGAGTTCTCTGTTTAGGTCTGTACCCCATATTTTTATTGGATTATTTGTTCTTTTGATGACCAATTTCTTGAGTTCTTTGTATGTTTTGGAGATCAGCCCTCTGTCCGATGAGGAGTTGGTGAAGATTTTTCCTATTCTGTAGACTGCTGTTTTGTCTTGCTGATTGTGTCCTTTGCTTTACAGAAGCTTCTCAGTTACAGGAGGTCCCATTTATTAATGTTTCTCTCAGTGTCTGTGATACTGGGGTTACATTTAGGAAGTGATCTCCTGTGCCAATGCATTCGAGTGTACTTCCCACTTTCTTTCCTATGAGGTTCAGTGTGGTTGGTTTTGTGTTGAGGTCTTTGATCCATTTGGACTTGAGTTTTGTGCATGGTGATAGATATGGGTCTATTTTCATTCTTCTACATGTTGATATTCAGTTATGCCAGCACCATTTGCTGAATATGCTTTTTTTCCATTTTATGTTTTGTGCTTCTTTGTCAAAAATCAGGTGTTCGTAGGTGTGTGGATTGATATCCAGGTCTTCAATTTGGTTCCATTGGTCCTCCTGTCTGTTTTTATGCCAATACCAGGCTGTTTTCAGTACTGTAGCTCTGTAGTAGAGTTTGAAGTCGCAGATTGTGATACCTCCAGAAGTTCCTTTATTGTACAGGATTGTTTTGGCTATCCTGGGATTTTGCTTTTCCTTATGAAGTTGAGTATTGTTCTTTCAAGGTCTGTGAAGAATTTTACTGGAATTTTGATGGGCATTGCATTGAATCTCTAGACAGCTTTTGGTAAGATTGCCATTTTTACTATGTTAATTCTATCTACCCAAGAGCATGGGAGACCTTTTCACTTTCTGGTGTCTTCTTCAATTTCTTTCTTCAAAGATTTAAAGTTCTTGACAAAAAGGTCTTTCACTTGCTTGGCTAGAGTTACTCTGGGATATTTTATGCTATTTGTGGCTATTGTGAAGGGTCATGTTTCTCTGATTTCTTTCTTGGTCCATTTATCATCTGTGTAAAGAAGGGATACAGACTTTTTTCAAGTTAATCTTGTATCCTGCTACATTACTGAAGGCGTTTATGAGTTGTAGAGGTTCCTTCATAGAATTTTGGGGGTTGCTAATGTAAACTAGCATATCATCAACAAACAGTGAGAGTTTGACTTCTTCTTTTCCTATTTGTATCACCTCGATTTCCTTTTGGTGTCTTATTGCTTTAGCTAGGACCTCAATAACTATATTAAATAGAAAAGGAGAGAGTGGAAATCTTGTCTTGTTCCTGATCTGTGGTTTCACTTTGAATTTCTCTCCATTTAGTTTGATGTTGGCTGTTGACTTGCTGTTCACTACCTTTATTATGTTTAGGTATGTTCCTTGTATCCCTTCTCTCTCCAAGACTTTTATCATGAAGGGATATTGTATTTTGTTGAGGGGTTTTCAGCATCTAATGAGATGATCATGTGTATTTTTTTTTAGTTTGTTTATATGGTAGACTACGTTGGTAGATTTTCCTATGTTGAACCATCCCTGCCTCTATGGGATGAAGCCGACTTGATCATGGTGGATGATTTTTCTGATGTGTTCTTTGATTCATTTTGCCAGTATTTTCTTGAATATTTTTGCATCAATGTTCATGAGTGAGATTGGTTTGTAATTCTCTTTCTCAGTAATGTCTTTGTGTAGCTTGGGTATCAGGGTAATTATAGCCTCATAAAAAGAGTTTGGCAATGTTCCTTCTGTTTCTATTGTGTGGAACAATTTGAGTATAGGTAATAGTTCTTCTTTGAAAAATCTTTCTGAATTCTGTGCTGAAACCATCTGGTCCTGGGCTTTTTTTTTTTTTTTTTTTTTTTTTTGGTTGAGAGACCTTTGATGATTGTTTCTGTTTTTTTAGCAGTTATAGGTTTATTTCATTTGCTTATCTGGTCTTGATTTAATTTTGATAAGTGATATTTATCCAGAAAATTGTCCATTTTCTTTAAGTTTTCCAATTTTGTGAAGTACAGATTTTAGAAACATGACCTAATGATTCTCTGGATTTCCTCCATATCTGCTGTTATGTCCCCCCTTTCATTTCTTATTTTGTTAATTTAGATATTCTCTCTCTGCCTTTTGGTTAGTTTGGATAAAGATTTGTCTATTGTTGATTTTCTTGAAGAATTGATTGTCTAATTGATTCTTTGTATTGTTTTCTTTGTTTCTATTTTGTTGCTTTCAGTCATCAATTTGATTATTTCCTGCCATCTAGTCCTCCTGGGTGAGTTTGCTTCTTTTTGTTATAGAGTTTTCAGGTGTTCTATTAACTCACAACTGTGGGAGTTTTCCAGCTTCTTTATATAGGCGTTTAGTGCTATGAACTTTGCTCTTAACTCTGTTTTCATTGTGTTCCATAAATTTGGGGTATGTTGTGTGGTCATTTTCATTGAATTTTAGGAAGTCTTTCATTTCTTCCTTGACCTATTGATGATTCAAGTGAGCATTGTTTGATTTCCATGTGTTTGTGGGCTTTCTGAAATTAGTGTTGCTGTTGAATTCTTATTTTAAGCCATGGTGATCTGAAAAGATACATGGGGTTATTCCATTTTATTTTTTTGGTATCTGTTGAGGTTTGCTTTGCTACCCTAATATGTGGTCAGTTTGAGAAGGTTCCATGAGATAATAAGAAGAAGGTATATTCTTTTATGTTTGGAAGGAATGTTCTCTAGATGTCTGTTAAGTTCATTTGAGTCATAACATCTGTTTGTGCCCTTATTTCTCTGTTAATTTTCTGTCTGACAGACCTGTCCAGTGGTGAGAGTGGGGTGTTGAAGTCTCCCACTATTAGTGTATGTGGTTTAATGTGTGGTTTAATCTTTAGAAGTGCTTCTCTTACATGTGAGGGTGCCTTGTTTTGGGGGCATAAATGATCAGTATTGAGATTTCTTCTTCATGGATTTTTCCTGTGACTAATATAAATTGTTCTTCTTTGCCTCTTTTGATTGATTTTAGTTTGAAGCCTATTTTGTTAGCTATTAGGACAGCTACACCAGCTTGCTTCTCAGGTCTATTTGATTGAAAATTGTTTTCCCCAGAGTAATCCGAGGTGATGTCTGTCTTTGAGGTTGAGGTGAGTTTCTTGGATGCAGCAGAAGAAGGGATTCTGTTTTCATACCCATCTGTAGCCTGTGTCTTTTTATAGGTGAGTTGAGTCCATTCATATTAAGAAATATTAATGATCAGTGATTGTTAGTTCCTGTTATTTTAGTTTTTGTTGGTGGTGATGCTATTGTGTGTGTTTCCCCTTTCTTTGGGATTTGCTGCTGTGAGATCATCTATTGTCTGTGTTTTTGTGGATGGAGCCAACTTCCTTGAGTTGGAGTTTTGCTTCTAGTACTTTGTGTAGGGCTGGGTTTGTGGCTAGGTATTGGTTAAATCTGGTTCTGTCATGGAATATCTTGTTTTGTCCATCTATGGTGATTGAAAGTTTTGCTGGGCATAGTAGTCTAGATTAGCATCTGTCGTCTTTTAATGTCTGCATAATGCTTGACCAGGACCTTCTGACTTTCATTGTTTCCATTGAGAAGTCAGGTGTAATTCTGATAGGTCTGCCTCTGTATGTTACTTAACCATTTTCCTTTGCAGTTCTTAATGTTCTTTTTTTATTCTGTATGTTTAGTGTTTTGATTATTATGTGAAAAGGGGACTTTTTTTTGATCCAGTCTATTTGGTGTTCTATAAGCTTCTTGTATCTTCATATGCATATCTTTCTTTAGGTTGGGAAAGTTTTCTTCTATAATTCTGTTGAATATATTTTCTGTGCTTTTGAGTTGGACTTTTCCTTCATCTACTTCTGTTATTCTTAGGTTTGGTCTTTTCATGGTGTTCCATATTTCCTGGATATTTTGTGTTAAGCTTTTGTTAGATTTAGTGTTTTCTTTGACAGATGAGCCTATTTCCTCTATTGTATCTTCAGCACTTGAATTTTTTCTTCCATCTCTTGTATTCAGCTGTTTATGCTTGCATTTGTGGTTCCTGATCATTTTCTCATAATTTCCACTTCTATAATTCCCTCACTTCGTGTTTTCTTTATTGTCTCTGTTTTGATTTTCAAGTCTTGAATTGTTTCTTTTATCTGTTTCATTACTTTTTCTTGATTTTCTTTAAGTGATTTGTTGGTTTTTTTCCCCCTAATTTTTGTCTGTCTTTTCCTCCATTTCTTTGAGAGAACTTTTTATTTCCTCTTTAAGGGCCTCAAACATTCTCCTAAATTTACTTTTTAGGTCATTTTTTTCTGTTTCATCTATATTTGGTTGTTCAAGTTTTGCTGTTGTAGGGCCACTAGTTTTTATTGGTGTTGTGTTGCCCTTTGTGGTGTTGAGTGTGTTCTTACCTTGTCTACCCATCATTTCCTCTGATTGGTGTAATTGGGGCTGTGTCTCTGGTGATCAATCTTCCGGGTGCCAGTGGATCCAAGGCTCAGTTAGTTGCTCCTTGTGGTGCAGTCAGGACCTCGGTTCCAGTCACCCTCAAGGCCACTCAGTGTTCCTAAGGGTGCTTTGGCAATTCCTGGGGTCATTTGGGCCTGCTCCCATGCAGGTTGCTTGCTTGGGGCTGCTGCCACTGAGGTCATCACCTTGGGCCTGCTCCAGCAGAGTTCGCTGAGTCAGGCCTGCTCGGACAGAGGTAGCTGATTCATGCCTAGTTCTGCAGCGGTCTCTGGCTCAGGACCTGCTCCCTCAGCGGTGGCTCCCTTGGACCAGCTCCTGTGGAGGTCGCTGCCTCAAGCCTGCTCCAGCAGAGGTCACTGGCTCAAGACTTCTGTGGAGATTGCTGCCTTGGGCCTGCTCTGGCTGACGTCACTGACTCAGACCTTCTCTGGCAGAGGTAGCTGGCTCAGGCCTGCTCCTGTAGATGATCCTGGTTTGGGCCTGGTCCTTCAGAGGTCTCTGGCTTGGGCCTGCTCCCTCAGTGGTCGCTCCTTTGTACCTGCTTCTGTGGAGGTCACTGCCTTGGGCCTACTATGGCAGAGGTGGCTGGCTTAGGCCTGCTCTGGCAGAGGAGCAAAATGTTTTTAAAATGCATTTAAGGCCTGGAGAAATGGCTCAGTGATTAAGATAGTGGTTCTCAACCTGTGGGTCATGACCCTTTCATAGGGGTCACCTAAGACTATCAAAAAAACACAGAGATGTACACTGAATTGTAACAGTAGCAAAATTACAATTATGAGATAGCAACAAAAACTATTTTGTGCTTGTAGTCACCACAACACGACAAACTGGGATGCAGCATTAGGGAGGTTAAGAACCACTGTGTTAACAACGCTAGCTGCTCTTCCAGAGGACCCAGGTTCAGTTCCCAGCAATTACATGGCAGCTCACAACCACTCTAACCCCATTTCCAAGGGAACTAATGCCCTCTCCTGGTCCCCACAGGCACTGTGTGTGTGTGGACATACGTGCTGGCAAAATGCCAGAACACAGAAAATAAACTTTGAAAAAGAATAACAGTTAATGGTATAGAGTATCACGTAGGCATGTAGAAAAGCTTTCAACCCCTGGTCTTCTCCAACCCTCCCTCCTACAACACTTCTAGATATTGACTGTTTCTGTAATATAGAATTACATGCTCGTGATTATGTAAGTACATTCACAGTACCCTGCACTTGTCTGCAAAGACGAAATATTTACTATCTAGGCAACTTCAGAAAATGTTTGCCAGGCCCATTCATTGGGCTTAAAGGAGATGATTTTCAATAATCTAGGTGAGCCTGACCCAATCAGTTCACAGGTTTTAAGGACAAGGCTGGGGGTCCTTGATAAAGATAAAATTGTATCTCCTCACTCCTGCTTGTATTTTTAGCCTGCCCCATAGAATTAGATAGAAATTTCAGTTTCTGAAAGTTAGTGAGAGATATCAAGGGGATAATGTAAATACTTGATAAGAGAAAGGCAGCTTCCACAATCTGAACTACAGATAAATAAATGTATATATATTTATCTGTGCATGTGTGTGTGTGTGTGTGTGTGTGTGTGTGTGTGTGTGTGTGTGTGTGTGTGTATTTTGTGGTATCTGTTTGGATAAGGATGGTTCCCATAGGCTCATGTATTATAATGTTTGGTCCCCAGTTGGCAGAACTGTTTGGGAATAATAAGGAGGTGTAGCCTTGTTGGAGGAGGTATGTCAGTAGGAATGGGCTTTAAGATTTCCAAAGCCCATTCTAGTCTCAGTTAGCTCTCCTGCTTCATGCTTGTGGATCAGATGTAAGTTCTCAAGCATTGCTCCAGTCCTATGTCTGCCTGGTTGCTTCCATACTCCCCACCAAGAAGGTCGTGAACTCTACTACCTTTTTTTTTTTTTAAAAAAAAATTGCCTTGGTCATGATGTCTTATCACAGCAACAAAGCAGTTACTAATATATGAGTACCCCTCTCTCTCTCTCTCTCTCTCTCTCTCTCTCTCTCTCTCTCTCTCTCGGCTTTGGTTTTCTGGCAAAGCCCTGATCCCACTGCTAACTGTGAATGATGCTATGATGCTCCTGTGGAATGTTGGCCTCTGTGTCTAATAGCCCTTCCTAGGCTCAGTAGAGCAATTGTGACTATTCCCAAGGGACCCTCAAGATTTGGCCTGTTGACAAGGAACTGTGGGGAGTCATTAGACCCTCCTTCGGGACTTTAGCCACTCTTTTCTGTATCTCCCTGGCAGCTGCATGCAATTCTGTCCCAGGTGTACATAGTCTCATAGTCTGAGAGTAGATAGAGTAGGTAGGTAGTATGTGATAGCTTAACCTATGCAGCTATAGGAAGTGGTCATCCATGCTGGGGTGAGACATTTTAGTGGTGGGGCTGTTTGTGGGAGGTCACCCATGCTCCTATAAGTAACTCCTCAGCCATGCTTTCATAACCAAACCCAACGAACTTTGGTTTGTCAACCTAGACTTGAGAGGAATCATTGCTACGGCCTGTCGTTAGCACCCTGTCTCGGGTAAGCAGAGGGTTCATGTGTTCCTAAGGAAAAATTCACCTAACAGATGCACCTAAGCTGTGCTGTCAGAAAACTGAGAAGTCCATAAGTTAAAATGAAAGGAAACTGGTATTTTGTAATCGCTGTCAGTGGCGATATTGCCTAGTCTTTCCTAATGTCTTTGGAGTACACCGGAAAAGGGGTTATGGGAAATGATAATGAAGAAAGAAAATTCAAGCAGATTTAGATCACTGTTACTGTGTCCCTGAGAGAGATTTTCCTTTTCAGATAGAGTCTATTCCAGGAGCAAAATTCAGATTTTGTCGGGAAATGTCGGTCTGAGCCACCCTTCCTATGTCTTTCCCAGCTTGCTCTTGCTGGTGACACGAGTGCTCTTGACCTGGCACCGTGAGCCCATGGTGTGCTGCTTAAGTACTGTTAGGGGGGAATCTCCTGAGCGTTCATCAGATTCTCCCCTGAATCCACGGTGCAGAAAGGATGCCAACTAAAGTGACTTCTCCATCTCTAGTGTGTCACCCGCGGTGACACGGTCTTCTCCAGTCCTCACGAAAAGCATGAGGGGTACCCACTCGTGGCCCGTCCTCCAGATGGAAAGCCGAATCACGGAGAAATGAAGATCAGTCCACCGAGCTCATGCTTAGTCATTAATGGGGTTCAGCAGTCAGGAGAACCCTGCTCTTGTTGTCTGGGTTGGCTTTAAGCACCTGCCGGCTTGTAGTCACGTACCTGGGGAAGAGACAAATTGAGGGTGGGCTCCAAGTATTGTGGGCAGCCTTCTAGCCCTGGGCAAATTTGTGTGTCCCTGCTGGAGAAGAAGGGGGAGGCGGCAGTGAGAACCCAGAGGAGGGGAAGGCGGACCTTGAGAGAGAGCGCGTTTAAAAAGAGGAAGGAAGTGGGGCCCTGTAAGGAGCCTAGCCACCCCCAGCCAGCTTCTTCACTAGAGAACAGAAGGTTCTCAAGGCTCCGGTCTAGCCATGGCCCCTTGGCGCAAAACTGACAAGGAGCGGCACGGTGTGGGTAGGTGTGGGCACCGGGTCTGCAGTGCAGAGGAGGGCAGGTGGCTGGAGGGCCTTTCTCAGGTCGATGTGATGGCTCGTGCAGTATGGGTGAGGGCAGGGCATGCCGTGCAAACTTAGGTCTGGGACTCAGAGTTTTTCTCCGGCTGCTGCAGCCACTGGGCTGAAGGAGAAAACGGGGGCTCTGAGAAAGTGCATCCTTGCGTTCGGCCCAAGCACTTAGGCATCCTCAAGATGAGGTGTCGTCGTTATTTTGTAATTCAGTCCCATGTGCCAAACTTCGCATTGCATAGAGCATGCTCCGTCTCTCCACCTGCCTATCTGGAAGCCACCATGGCTTCCTCTACCATCTCCAAAGCCACACCATCTGCTGGTTTGCTCTGCCTGTTTCTCTGAGCCAGGTGACGCTGATTGACTCCAATATCCCAGGCATCCATTTTATAGAGGGACTGAAGCCTGTAGAGTCCTCCTCTAGCCCGGGGAGCCTTTGAGAGAATGGTTCCTGTCAGGTTATCTGAGATTCGCTGAGCAAAGAGCCTCATCAACTTCAGCCATCTAAACTCCCAGAGGCCTCTGCTTCAAATTGGGGGCGGAAGTGGTGGCTTGGGGGGGGGAAGGGAGGTGTCAGGTACTGTGACTCTAAGTGGCATCGGTGACGAAATCCTCCCAAACTCTTAAGTGCGAATTTAAAGGTTATTTGGGGGATTTCCACACTGCCAGATTGCAGACACCACCCAAGAGAGGATAATTCAGCAGGCCAGGCCTGAGGCAACTCAGAAGAGGGAATGAGAGATGCAGGTGTGTGTGTGTGTGTGTGTGTGTGTGTGTGTGTGTGTGTGTGTGTTTTCCTGCACTACTTTGTGGGTGCTCAGATCTATCCATCCAGCACTTTGACACTTTGAAGCACTTTAAGATGAAAGGACCCTACCAGAGAACAGACAAATCATATCTGCAAGGGGTCTCAGGTTACCCATCTTTAAAATGGGAAGTTTGAAATAGACTCAATAAGGGCCACTTTAAAACTCCAAAGCTTCTCCAACTCCGCCCTTCCCAGCTGAAGGTATCCTGCTAGCAATCTGCACATGAATGGAGGAGGGACAGTAAAATGGGCAGGACACGTGGGTGGATGAACCCTTGTGTCCCAGGGGATGAAAGCTGGCAATGGTTCAGTGCAAGGCAAATGGAAGTCGCATCTAAATTATATTCCTGTTTTCTCACTCTATGTCCAGGTAGGAACACTTTCCTAATTCATAGCATCCCATTGTGAAGGACACTAGAGACTAAGGGCATGCAGGCTTGGAGGGAGACAAAAAGCTAGAAGTGTATGAGGAGTTAGGAAAGCTCCGCCATCCCTGGGTTCTTTTCCAGCAGGTACATTGTTCAGAGTGGGTGTTGCTAGCTGTCCTTCCTGTGGCCTCATTGAAAGGGGTGCTGATGTCGCCTGCTGCAGCCCCTCCATCACCAGAACCAGGC
Source organism: Myodes glareolus (assembly GCF_982192425.1). NCBI lineage: Eukaryota > Metazoa > Chordata > Mammalia > Rodentia > Cricetidae > Myodes > Myodes glareolus. The sequence continues at coordinate 89,299,818 of NC_142034.1, forward strand.
GCTTTCTTAGCCGCCTTGAGGTCTGGTGGGCAGTTGGCGTTCACCAGGTTATCTCTAGTTCCTGCTGCAGCCTTGACCCAGGCCAGCATCAGAGTTATAAGTTTGGGTTGTGATGTCAGAACTGAGTTCAAATCTGCACTTGTTTCTTCGTCTATATTGAGGTGAAGATGAGGATGATGATGATGATGATGATGATGGTGGCGGTGGTGGTGGTGGTGGTGGTGGTGGCAGCGGTGGTGGTGGTGACGATGATGATGGTGTGTGCAGGTTTGATGGAATTGTTTTGGAGACTCCCTGGAGTGATAATTGTAAAGCGCTTGCTAATGCTTCTGGCCAAGATCAGGGGATTTATCGTAAAACGAGCAGCCGCAGAATCAAGAGAGACAAAGAATGGTGGGCCCAACATCGACTTCAGCACAGTTGCTCCTAGTAAGACGGTAATGGTTTAAGTGTGCGAGGTCCAGTCTCATCTTTGACTTTGGAAACATCTGCGTGAGAGAGTGTATTATTAGTCCCACTTTACAGGTGAAGACTCCGAGTTCATGTAACTTGGTGATAATGAAGCTGACTCTTAAATTCCACTGCTCCCAGACTTCAGGCTTCAAGTACTACAGGCATTTGTCACTGCATCAGAGGGCCCTTGAAGGGAGATGTCATAGATAAAAGTAGAAAGCTCCTGCATGGCATTTGGATCAAGCGAGAAGTCTGATGTGGTTTTAGTGGATGTCTGTAGGGAAAAGGGAGTTGCTTAGAATTAGAGTGGGAGGGGTTTGCATGTCTGGACTTACTTTTGTGGTTCCCAGGCTTTTGAGTGGGAGTGTCCCATGTGATAAAAGCGGCCGAGAGATGGGCAGGGGGTGGACATAGGAAGGGCGGCGGGCAATAATTCTGTGCATCTCTAACTGCCTAATCGGTTGGTCTAACCCGGATCCACTTAAAATTAGCATGACACCTGGCATTTGGAATCTCCATCACCTCCGTGAGATTCTGGTCAGTGATGCTCTCTTTCTTGGAAGAAGAATGGGAAGGGATGGAGGGAGGAAGGAGACAGAGAGCGTTGGGCCTACGTCTGGCTGTGGGTGAAAGCAAACCTCTGAAATAGTGGATTGGTTGAGGGACACGTTCCTCTTGCTGCTCGCAAAAGCCATAGAACCCCGACTCCAAGGTGACCTTGACTGAGTATCACTCATTTCCCATTAGTGTTCCTTGTACATTTACCAGCCAGGGTTTGCTGCCCTTGGAAACCTCCACCCAGAAACGTGGTGAGAGGAAAGGTAGATTGGTCCATCATGTTGTTCCTGCTGCCTTCTCTGGATGCACCCCCTGCCTCTTGAACCAGGTTGCCTGCAGAAGCTGCAGTAGTCAGATCTTCCTTACAGCCATCAGGAATGATAAGGGAACATGGAAGGCATGGCCTTTCCCTTTAAGAACACTTCATCTGAATGGATACTTGGCATTTCCTCTTACAGCCTATGGGCTAAAACCTAATCACATGACCAAACCTACCTGCCAGAAGAGCTGGGAAATGTAGTCTGAATCACAGTCAGTCAGATATTCAGCTAATATTTAGTAAGTTCCCCCTGGAGCAAGCAAGGAAGATAGAGTAGATAATATAGATATTGTAGATAAAATAGTGACGCACATGACAAGACTCATTTTAAACATGCTTCTGGAAGCTGACAGCCCAGCATCAACCGGCCAGGACGGCAGCTTTCTGTGGCCTCTAGTTGTTGGCAGAGGGCCATTTACTGCTTTTTCCCATGGTTTCTTCTCTTGGCACCCACACCTTTGCTGTCTCGCATTTATCTCCTTATAACAACACTGGTAAGAATGAATTAGGGCCTCACACTTAGGGGCTTCATTTTAATGTATTCGGCTCTTCAAAGTACTTGTTGCAGATACAGCTCTTTTCCAAAATGAAATAGACCAGGACGTTAGCTTTTAAGTTTTAAGGAGACACGGTTAAGTCCATAACAGATCATGTGTGGTCTCTGCCATGGCGGCCAGAGACTCTAAGTGAGGCCTCAAGGCAGGAGTCTTCAGATTGAGAGCTCTGAAGTGGGCCCCTTAGGCAAATTTGTATGGTATTTCACTTATGCTCATAGGGAGGGGAAGAAAATCTCCTTTCTCTCCCTTTCTTGGCTAGTGCCCTGTAAAGGACAGATTAAGAAGAAAAAAAAAATGAGCAGGAGGTGATTACAGCCACACCATGCTAATGCAGGGAGCGCCCAGGAAAGAGCAGTTCAGGGGTCTTTGAACTTGCCCTTACTCGGCAGCTCAACAAGGGGAGAGTAGGGTCTCAGAGAAGTGTCGGGATAAACGGAATGGGTGTGGGCTTCCAATGGACAGGGACTCACTCTGTGAAGCCCATCTCGGAGCCAGCCTTCTATGGTTGCCAGAGTCACAAGGGGCCCCTGTGGGCGAGCATTTATGTCTGATGTGTTTTCAGAACTGCCTGGTTCTTATCAGGTAGAGGATGGTCCTCCAAAGCTTCTCTTTGTAGCACTCGAGTCTCACTTTCTTCCGGCTTAAAATAATCAAACCAAAGTGGCCTAGCTGGGGGTGGCATCTTTTGAATCTGTAAAGGCGAGATGTTTGTTCTTACCGCTTGGGGTCTCCAGCTTGGGGTTTTGAACCCCCTGAGGGGTGAGGAGTGTCTTCCCTGAGCCTCCTTTGCAGGTGCTAGTGATGGCTGGCATTTTGGGTATTCCTTGGCTTGGGGTTTTGAACCCCTTGAGGGGCGAGGAATAATCTTCCCTGGGCATCTTTTGCAGGTGCTGGTGATAACTGGCATTTTGGTATTCCTTGGCTTGCCAGTACATCACCTCCATTTCACCTGGGATTCCCCTTTGTCAGTGCATCCCCATCTCTCCTTTTAAAATGAGAACACCGAATCCTGTTAGATTTGGGGAACCCCTAAGGACCTATTTTAATTTGATTATCTCTGGAAAGACCATTTAGTGACATGAATTCACATTCTAGGATACTGGAAATTAGGACACTAAGGTCACTCTGTTTTAAAGGGCAGGGACAAGATTCAAATCATATCAGGGTCTGCAGAGCAGAGAAGGGATTCTATTTCATATCCCAGTGGGAAGGATATGGAAGGGCTCTTGTCTACTTTCTAGTTCAGGGGTGTGGAGACCCTTGTAGTTCAGAATTGATGTGGGATTCCCCTCTGTATGCTACTAGTGCCACTGGTTAATAAAGAAGCTTCTTTGGGCCTGTGATAGGGTAGAACAGAGCAAGGCGGGGGGTGGGAGAGAGAACTAAACTGAATGCTAGAAGAAAGAAGGTGGAGTGAGAGAGAAGCCATGGAGCTGCCAGAGGAGAAAGAGGCAAGCTGTCAGCCAAAACCTTGCCAGTAGGCCATAAGCCTCGTGATAAAATATTAAATAATGGAAATGGGTAAATTCTAGATGTAAGAGCTAGCTAGCAATATGCTTAAGTGATTGGCCATAAGGTGATTTAAATAATATAGTTTCTGTGGGATTGTTTTGGGAGTCTGAGCGGCCGGGAAATGAACAAGCAGCCTCATTTGACACAGAACCTCGGACAATGCTGTTTTGGGTTGTTTGTTTGTTTGTTTTGTCTGTACCATGGGTTGTTATAATGAAGGACAATATTCATCCCAATAGGTCATTTTAGATATGTGTGGTGTGCGAGCAAGTGATACACTTTAAGGCTCAAGAGAATCACCCTGAAATTCAGGAAGTATGAGCAGTCAGGCCTCTCAAAGGTCATGAACTTGAGAAGCCCTGAAAACATATGCCTCCTCTCCCAACTTCCCAGCCTCTCTAAATACCTCAGCTTTGTTCTCCAGGTTCTCCCCGTCACCCCCTCGGATCCCATCACTCTCTCTTAATTCCGATATTCTCTAATACCCCTGCCTGAAATCTGTTTGACTTCGTGTTTCATGCAGCTGCTGAAGCTTCTGTGTCCCCAGAGGGGAAGATCCAGAATGGTGGCCTGTTCCATCTTTTCGAAATGACAACCTGTAAAGCAGGCCATGGTTTCGAGAGGGAGCAAGGGGGTTGGTTCGTGGGGGGATTGGAGAGGAAAGGGAGAACAATGTAATTATAGTTTCTTTTAAAAATATTTTTTTAAAAGGCAAATCTTATACTATCACAAGAAATGGTTGTTATCTTGAATATCATACTTAGGAACTCAAAGAAACAAAACCCCTTTCAAAAAAATCAGTCAAAACAGCAAAATAATGCAATTGCTTCTTAATAAATATTTTGATTTTGAGTTTTAAAATGGCCACTCAAGCCACTGTCAACCTAACTCTCCTCAGGGTGCTGCCCCTGCCAGGTTCAATTTGTTATGGCTCTAGTCAGGTCATATGACTAGATGCTACTATTCTAGTTACGATGTTAGATATGTACTAGTTACATAGTACTAGTTACATATGTTACTCTTTTAGTTAGCGGTATGTGAAGGGGAGAATGCTGTCTGCATAGGAGGCAAGCATGTAACCTGCTTCACTAACAGCGAGAGTAAACTCGCCTGCAGAGGACCCAGTTCTACTGCTCTAGTTGTCAAGGCAACAGGAAACTCTTATTTACCCACTTGCTCACTCACTCTTTCCTTCGTCACTTATTTCCTGTATATTTGTTTGATATTTCCCAGGTCCCAGGCATCATGTTGGTCACTGGGGCGACTAGAATTAGCCCTGAATGGTCCCTGCCCTTTAGGAACTTACAGTCTGGTAACAAAGACAAAGGAAGTTTGTGGGTCAATCAGTAAGCATACAGTTAGAAATTGCGTTGTGCCCTGTTGAGACAAATGAATACTTGTCTTGTCCATGGATGAATATATTGTGGAGAAGAGTTTTAACTGATTATCTGAGCAGATCTCTGACCAGTGGGAATAGAATTCTAAGAGATGCTTGGGGGCATCTTGGGAAAAGAGGTTAACCCTTATCTTGGAACTAGTCCCCAAATATTCATTTGATGCAACAGAAACACATGGATTGAAAATGCAGTTCTTTTCCAATGCTAATTCTTTGGTGGCTGGCCGCCTCCTCTGTGAAATTCCAGCAGCTTGGGGTCATTTAGACACACCCTTTGGGTTGGTTGATTTGTAAGGAGATTGGATATACGGGAGCCTCACGAGTCAATATCCAGCTTGGCTCCCACCATCGTGTCTACATCTGAAGGAGCTTTGGTGAAGGGTGCGTTTTGCAAACTCAGCCTTCTCCTGAGTCCAGCATCCTCACGGTTTTGCTGTATTTTGAGACAGGAAGTGTGGTGCCGTAATGTCCTGCTCATTTCTGGATGTCTGGGTTTGCTGCTGCTTTTAAAGCTTGCAAGTCTTTAACCATCAATCACACATAGGCACCGCAGTCCGCATTCTGCAGCACATACTGAGCAAATGGGGGATGACGTTGTTTTTGTTGTCACCCAACTCCAGCAGAATCTGTGCAGAGACACCTCAAATGTTCCCTCTAATAGGGACTTGCTCCCTTACCCCTTCCTGTAATTGATGTGAACTGAGCAGCAGTCAGGCTGAGTCAGTGAGCTGCTGAAGACATATTGTAGTTTGTTCTCAGAGAACATCCTTTGTCTCCCTGCCCCAGCAAGGATGCTGCAGGCTCCTGCACTGGCTTCAGTGACAGAAATGAGGCCTGGAGGACTGGGATGCGACTGTCACAAGGATGGATACTGCTGTAGATTTCTCTCCAGCAACCAATCAGAGAATTCAGAGTTCTGATAACAGATGGTCCTTAGGCCAAGGGCTACTATGGCAGAAAGAGGCGGGGTTCATGTTATAACATGGCAGAGGGTGACATGTGGTGGGGCAGACCCTGAGACACCCTGACAGGCAGGATCAGTTGCTGCAGAGTAACAACACTGGTTCCAGCTAAGTGTTAAGGTTTTTCCTGGTGTCTGTTACTTTTCTGTTGCTCTGAAGAGACACTGTGACCAAGGTGACTTATAAAATAATGAATTCAATTTGGGGCTTGTGGTTCCAGAGGGTTAGTCTTCGTGAGTGTGGCAGCAGGCATGCCGGCATGATGCTGGAGCAGGAGCTAAGAGCTTACACAGAGAGAGAGCTTTCTGAGATTGGTGTGGGCTTTTGAAAGCTCAAAGTCCACCCCCAGTGATATGTCCCCTCCAACAGGGCCTTACTTCTTAAACCTTCCCAAATAGTTCTACCAGCTGGGTACCAAGCATTCAAACATATGAACCTCTGGGGTCCATTTTCATTCAAGCCGCCACACCCAGCAAGTGAGACGTGTGTGTGTGTGTGTGTGTGTGTGTGTGTGTGTGTGTGTGTGTGTGTGCTGGCTTCACTAACTGCAGCGGTAAGGGAACTTCCTAAGGGAAGAATATTCTGGTTGGAAAGCAAATGCAATGCAAATAATGTCTCAAGGAGGAAGTCGCTTTGATGTGTAGGAGGCCAGGGTGACCGGATCAGAGGTGGAAGTGTAAAGACAGATTCTATGGGAGGTGGCCGTAGGGAGTAATGACTTGTGGGTATCACGGGGACTTTATAGCCAATGGTCAGGTGGGGTGAGGTATCTCAGGGGTTGGAGAAGAATAGAAAAATGCCACATCTTACGCTTGGGCTGACAGTGTCATGGGACGTGACAAGAAGGGAGTTAAGTGTCATAGCAGAGAGGTTGCTAAAACAGCTGCTGCAGGGACCTAGATAGAGGTGGCAGTGGCTGTAGGTATGTTGACATGGACCCCACTTCTGAACATATGAAGTGTAGGTGAAGCAAGGGGGTTTTCCTCATGAGTTAGACAAAGAGGAGTGCAGGGTGGTCCTAAGGTTTCCGGCATGAACACCTGGAAGTGCCAGCACAGCATGTGAGGTTCCTTCCTTCCTTCCTTCCTTTCTTCCTTCCTTCCTTCCTTTCTTTCTTTCTTTTTTAAATATTTTTTATGGTTTATTTAACTTTATTGTATGTGCATTGGTGTGAATGTGTCAGATCCCCTGCAACTGGATCTTCAGACAGTTGTGAGCTGCCATGTGGGTGCTGGGAATTGAACCTGGGTCCTCTGGAAAAGCAGTCAGTGCTCTTAACCATTGAGCCATAGCTCCAGCCCCATGTGGGGTTTCTTTACTCATTCTAGATCTACGTTGTCACCAACCTCCTTATTGATAGTGAATTGCCTCACGCTTTCACAGCCTGATGGGTGTAGAAAGGCATGTGTTGCTGTGTCTGAACCCCACTGGTACCCAGGAGGAAGATGCATTTTACCTTCACAGGTGAGGAAACCGAGGTGGAGAAAGGTTTCTAGCTCATCTTAGATTCTTTTGAAATCACACCTCAGCCTTTCACCTGCGCTGTGGTCCACTTTCTATTGCTATCACAGAACAACATAGACTAGGTAATTATTTAAGAATAGATATTGATTTAGCTTGTGTTTTTGGAGGCTGGGAAGTTTGATAACTTGGCACGGTCAGCTTCTCAGCATCTACTGAGGGGTCTTGTTGCTTATTAACGTGGTGGAGGGTACCACGTGGTGAAGCAGAGCATTTAAACTAACTCAATTCTTCCTTCTTTTGTGTAACTCAGGCTGTCTTGGGCTTTACCCTTACAATGTCATCTAATCCTAATACAAGAATTTGGGGATTACAGTGCCAACCCATGGACTTTTGGGGGATACATTGTCTATGAATTACGTAAATATACATTGCCTTTCCCAGTAGGTGATCCATACAGACAGTAGCCGCTCCTTTGGGGATTTATTCTGAGTCCATTCAGCCCAAGAGAAATAGGAAAATGGGAGGGCAAAAATATAATTGTTTAACAGTGGGTTTCCTTGAGAACCAAGCAGAAGCTGCTGGTCCCTCTTTCCAGAGAGCATGTACGTGTGCAGTCTGTGTTATAATTCATCCATTCCCATCTCTAGAAGCTAGCTAAGGTTCCCGAGAAAGTGTAGTCAGTACCCACTCTATAAAGTGCCCCAATGGATACAATCAAGACTCTGTTCAGATCAGTTCAGTTCTATGAGTCCCTGTTGAGAATGAATAGTGGATACAACATTCCCTGCCTTTGGGAATGGCAGTTCAGTAGCAAATGTCTGCACGAGGCAGCAAATAGTGCCCCAGTCACCCCCAATCTCCTGTTTCTCAGGTTGGGGCAGGTGGACCCCTGGCTTTGCATTACCGTGACTCCTGCTACGGCTCCCATCACATCCCCTTGCAGTCTTCCATTGAGTTGTCGGAGACTTTTCATAGAATACGAGCCCCAGCAAGGCAAGACTGACCCTCTCTCGGGTGTAGCTGTGTAAGACGCTTCTTAGGTATTGATTGGATGGATGTGAGGAAGGATGAGTAGATGGATGGGTACATCGATGGACAGATAGGTGGATGGATGGGTAAATGAATGCATAGATGAGGTTGGGACCAGGAAGGTCGAATTCGAAGTTTTCCTATTTCTGGGCCTCACAGTGTTCAGGTGGACGGTTGGCCATCTTGTCTCCATCTTCTCACCCTGTCCCTTTCCTTGCAAGAGGCTATGTCCTTCTAGAGCTCTGCAGTTCTTGCACTCCTTCTTGATGCTGAGCCCTCACGGTTGGCCACTGGACCAAGCCCGCTTGTTTACACCCTAGAGTTCCATCAAGTGGACCCTGCAGTGTCGCTGCACACCATGCCGCCCTCCCCACCTCCCTGTCCTTCACACCCCTCCTCCCACTCTTCTCTGCCCTTTGCCCATGCTCTGCTCCTCCCCGTAGCTCCAGTCTCACTTCCCTCATAGAGCCCTTTGCCCTCTGAGAGCCCACAGCTGCTGGGTCTGGCAGCTTGGCACTACAGGGCTCAGACAGCTCCTTGTCTCTTGTACGTGTGTCTCCTCTACTAGATTTCAGAGGGTCTGGGAGAACCAGAGCCATTTACCTCTCCCACAGGCAGGATTTACCAGATTGCCAGAGACTTTGGATTTCTGCAGAGAGGGCCGATGTGGTTGATTTTTGTTACAATCCCTCTTTCTAATTCTGTGGTTATAGGCGAGAGTAAGATCAGGTGTGTGCGTGTGCATCCACGCCTGTGCCGCGGGAAGTCCACATCATATGCCGAGCAGGATTTACCCTTCTTGCTCCAGTTGATACTGTGAGTCAGGGACGATTCTTTGTCACATGGCGATCTCTTCCATTATACAGGGGCGGATCTGTCTGTTTTCTGTTGCTGTAACAAAATACCCAAGGCAGAATACTTACAAAGAAGAGAGGTTTGTTTAGGTCACAGTTTTAATAGCTGAAAACCTGAGACTGCTCATGGGGCTTTGTCTATGCAGCAGCAGATGAGGACGTCAGGGCCATCTGGGCCTCAGTGGTCAGAGTGGAAACAAGCAGCGAGAAGCCAGAGACTGGGAAGGAACCAGGTGGTTCTTGTCTTTTTAAATTTTATTTAACTTTATTTGATGTACATTGGTGTGAAGGTCCCAGATCCCCTGGAACTGTAGTTACAGATAGCTGTGAGCCACCATGTGGGCGCTGGGAATTGAACCTGGATCCTCAGGAAGAGCAGCCAATAATCTTAACCACTGAGCCAGCTTGCCAGCCCCATGGGTGGTTCTTTTAATAACAACTTTCTCTGGAGATCAAATAAGTCCCACTTATTTGCAGTGCCTCAATGACCTAACCCTCTTCCACCAGGCTCTGCCTCTTGAAGGTTCTACTATTTCCTAGTGTTCTGTCACTGAGGCCCTACCTCCTGGGTGTGAGCATCTTGCTACATACTCAGTCTATGTGCAAACCATAGAGGATGGTTAAGCAGCATCTCTGAACTCTACCTATTAGAAAGTACATTTATCCTTCTACATGGTCCTGAATCAGGGCAAAGATAAATACCACCGGAGGGATAAACAGCCCCCAGTGGACCCAACCTGATTTCTGTTGGCTGGGGGGGGATCACCAAAGACTACACAATGATGTGCAGCCCCAGGGGCTGTTGTCACAATCCAGGGAGGGCGCTGGAAGTCCTGGCGTAAGGTGACAGGCCCATCTTTGTAAGAGGTGGGCTATGCAGTGGTGGAGACCAAATCTCTGAATTCAGCCTGCTTGCAGAGAAATCCTGGCTTGGCTCCATCTTCACTGAGTCACATGGTGCTTAATCTTGCACTGCCTGCGTTTCCTGGTCTGTAAATTAGAGATAACAATTATGCCCACCAACAGTAGTATGGCAAAGATTTAGTGAAAGTGAGCTGCCCTGGTGTTTCTCTGAGGTCTCCTGACTGGTGAAGGAACTTCTCCCCTCCCCCTTCTCGTTCTGATGATCTGTCTTCTCCTTCTGCCGCCTCTCCTTTCTCTTTCCTCCTGCTTCTTCCTCCTCTTCCTCCCCTCCTCCCCAGCTGTCACCCAGGCTGGGGACCATCTCAAGTCATTTGCTACCTTGCTTCTGGGGTTGGAGCTCTGCTGGTTCCTGCAGCGGCCTTCTCTGGTGCCACATCAGGGCACAGCTCTGGTGTTGTGCCTGCCCACAGCCTCCAGGACATGGCTCAGGTGTGGCGCTGAATGCATTGCACTGGATTCTAGAGATACACTTATTGGTTCTGTTCTCAGAAAAGCTCTTCAAAGCCCAGATCAGTGTCTAGAAATGAGCTCCAGCCTATTGCATTCTCTCTCTTTCCCTTACTGGGTTTGTTCCTCTTACACAACAACTTGTCTAACGCTTGGTGTTGGCTGCAGATTTTGTTTTCAACCATGTCAGCAAATGCCAGGGCCCCACATGAGGTACAGACCGATCCTGAAGGGTTACAGGGCACTTGAAAGCAGCAATGCTGGGTTAACATCTTCTGAAACAATCTCAAGACATTCAAGAAAAGATTTTTCTGTCCTTTATCTTCATTCACATCCCGTCCCTTCAGCAGGGATTCATGCAGAGCCCGGTAAATATTAATGCACATCTACTGTGTCGTTCTTGACTTGGGAATTCAGCATCCCTGAGCTGGGGACGATAGGATATGGACAAGTTTTGTGTGTATGAAATGAGGCCTGATGTCAAGAATGGGCTGGTCAGAGAGGGAAGGACTTTGGATTCTGCTGAGTTCAAACCTACCTGCCACGGCAGCAGTTCTCAAGTTATGGAGCGTGACCCCCTTGGGGGTCACATATCAGATATCCTGCATATCAGATGTTTACATTATGACTTATGACAGAGGCAAAATTACAAGCAGCAGCTATGAAATAATTTTACAGTCACAACATGAGGAGGTGCGTTCAAGCGTAGCAGCATTAGGAAGGTTGCGAACCAGTTTTTTACAGCTTTCTAGTGGTGTGACTGTAGACAATTCCTGTTCTTCCCTACTCTCCCTTCTCCCTTCCATCTCTCCTCCCCTCCCACTGGGCTGGGACCTTACACCCACTCGCTAAGCTGGTGCTCTGCCATTGGCTCACAACCTAGTCTGTCTCTCAGGGCTCTTCGTTTCTTGTATTGGATGAATGACAATACTGTGCATGATCAAATGAACTGATGTAAAGGAAAAGCCTTTGCTTGTCTTCTCACTCACTGCAGCCTCCGTTCTCAGAACAGCAGTTAGCATCCAGGGGACGCTCCTGCGACTGTCCCTTAAGGAAATCTCAGTGTCTGTGCCTGGCCTGTGACAAGTACTCAGTAAATGTCAATCAACCACTTTCTTGGCAAACTGTAGAATTTAGACATCTGGATTGTCTGCCTGTCTAGCTTTCTTTCTGGTAGGTACCCTTCTTCCTGTGCCTCAGTTTCCTCACCTATAAACAAGGGAAAATTAACTGAGTTCCTAACAAATATTACATAGAGACAGGACGCTTGTACTGTGTGAGTCATAGGGCTATCACAATGATATTCAATTTTACCTCATTTCTCTAGATTTGTTTATTTCTAAATTGTACGCATGAGTGTTTTGTCTGCATGTCTGTCTGTTCACCACTTGCTTTTCTGGTGGGAGGAGGCCAGAAGAAGGCATCAGATCCTGTGGAACTGGAGTTGCAGATGGGTGTGAGCCACTATGAGGGTGCTGAGAACTCAACCTAGGACCTTGGGGACAGCAAACAATGCTCTTCACCACTGAGCCACCTCTTCTGCACCCGTATCCGAATTCTTGACGCGCAGAATGCTATTCTGTCTTCAGGAAGAACTGGTGCGGAACCAGTGGGTTCTGTTTCCTAGGCTGACAGGTATCCCATCAAAGCCTCACATTCACGGTTCTGAGGATTAGCAGTCTGTGGTTTCCATGTGAGTCCCCGCTGGAGTTGGTGGCCTCAGGTGGCCCCAGGCCTTGGGAACACCCCTTTGACCCTTGGCTGTGAGAACAACATCTTCATGGGCTCCCACTGACTTTTAGTTGCTGGGGGTCCCGGGTACAGCACTTGATGTAGGAGATGCTCAAGTCTTCCGTGCGGGGTCCAGACACCCATGATGGGGACAGGACCATCTGTGATAAGGAGGCTAGACTGGGACCTGTAAGTTGGCTGGGGACCAAGGCTATGGATAAACGCCCCCGTTTGTCTAGGTCATTGGCCATATCAGTGACTCTTCTTCTGAAGTGTCCTTTGCCAGTCTCAAGTTTGTCCATCTGTTCACTGTGTGTGTGTGTGTGTGTGTATCTGTATGTGGATACGGGAGTTACTTTGACTGTGTGGGTCTTGGGGATGTGTGTGTGTGTGTGTGTGTGTGTGTGTGTGTGTGTGTGTGTGTGGCTGTATGTGGATACGGGAGTTACTTTGACTGTGTGGGTCTTGGGGACAGAGCTCAGGTCGTCAAGCTTGGCGTTAGGCGCCTCTACCCACCAAGCCACCCCACCAGCTCCTGTTCTAGATGATTTTCTGCCTCTTTCATTGCACACTTAACACAGTAACTGTGCCTCTTTGAGTAGGGACAAGTAGACAGACCTTCCCTTAGCCTGATTAGAAACAACAGAGATAAGCAATCACACTCAGCAAAGGGTGGTGTTCTGCCCTGGGGTTTCCTGTTAGTCATTTAGAAAATCGAACAGAAGTGGGTACTGGTAAGCAGAGTCACTTCCTTTGTCTGTTTTCCCTTACCAGACAAAGCTTTGAGAAGAGAGGTCCTCAGGCTAAGGGAGAATGGGCTTACGTGTGGCATCATTACTTTCATATTTACAGCCAGCGAGTCCTTGGGGCAGATAAGTATGTCTCATTAGAGACCCAGTTTGAAAATGTCGCCGAGTGTCTGAAGCAGAGAGCTCTGACCTCTCTGGACTGAAGTGAGCAGAGAGTGTGAGGGAAAGGACTCTGGGTGAAGGCCACAGGACGCTGAGCAAAGCTCAGTATTCCCCGCCCTCCAAGTGTCTGTATGCTGACCTGATTTGCTGCCTAGGCAAACCCCCATCTGGGTGGTTTCCTTCGGTGGAAACCACAGTCAATCCTGCGGCCCTGTCAGCTCCAAGCTTGCCTCTGGGTTGGAGGAGCAGAGAGTCAGTGTGGAGCCTGTTTAGCAAGGACACTAGCACACTGGCGTGTGTCCAAGTGCCAGCAGTCTGTGCAGGGAGAGGACTGTAAGTCAGGCCACATGGGGAGGGGACAGAGTAACGCAAAGTCTTGGTTATGCAGAAGAGAAGCCTCTGGGTCCCGGGGCTCTCTCCAGACTAGCTCTTAGACAAAGGATGAACTTCATTCAATGACGTTGACCCTCTGTGCCACTGACTGCCAACTGCTAGAAAGTGGAGTTAAAGGTGACATGAAGCTTGGGAGGAGTTAGCGGTGCTCTGAATAGCTGGCTTTTGGGAGATCTTGTAACACGGCTTGGAAGAGACGTGACACACGTTGATGAGCTCTTAACTGTGGCTGGGTGTGCAGTGTGGCCTTTTGTGGCTAATGGTGGGTGGGTCTTTCAAGAATCTTTTGACAGAAAATAAAATCAACGTCATTGAGAACGAGGGTGAACACAAGGAATCTCAGCTAACCCGGCCTGCAAAGGAGGAAACAGGTGCTAGAAGGTACCTGTTTTAGAATGCAGGTGGTGTGTGGTTACATCACTTGCTCATCTGGAGTGGTGATTGGCTGTCTTAGAAGGAAAGGGACTGGGTGGTGTTCTAGATCTCTAGGTTATTTAGAGGAATCAGGAAGTCTCGGAATGGCTAGTAAGAGCTAGCGAATCCCAGCTGGCTTGCTCAGGTAGCCTGGGTCCAAGGATAAGCTGCAGCCTGCCTCATACTAGAGCGAACATCTGGATTGGTGTCCTTCACTGGGAGTCGGAACTGCTGAGGTCCGGAAAGAGGGAGTCTCCTGTTTAGGCAGGCTGTCTGGGTTACAGAAGGATGGAGCGTGGGGCAGATGCACACTCAGGCAAGCAGACCCAGTCAGGTTTGGTGCCAGTTTCGCTGTTCTCTTGACCTTGTACAGTACACACACCGAGAACGACACGCTGTGGCCAGAGCCAGAAAAGGACAGAACTGACCACTCGCGCTGGGGTCTGGGACCCCGCCTCATCCTTTCTAAGCTTCTTCACCTCTCGGGCCTCTTCATCGCCATCTCTGAGAATACTCCCATAGGGAGTGGCCATTCAGTATCCTAGTGGTCTTGTCATATAGATACCGCTAGTATACTCCTTGTAAGAAAATGAGACCCAGGGAGGTCACAAATGGCAGCGCTGGCATCTTTCTGAGTCACTCGGCTCTCTTTGTTGTGATGTGTGTGTGTGTGGGGGTGCATATGTTATAGAGATGGGAGGGTGAAGAAGGAGAGAAGAAAGAAAGGAGTTAAGTTGGGAGGGGGTATCTGGGATGCAGAATGATCCATACAAAGCCGAGTGCTGCTTCACTCAGGAAGTGCATAGGGTTAGGCGAGGCGCAATGTGCTTCCAACTCAGGCACTGCGAGACACTGGGTAACTATTACATCTCTGCTCCTCATTTGACGTATGGGCATGATTCTTTCCCTACTTGGAAGCAGTGCCATGAGGATTCAAAGAGTAAATGTGTAGGAGGAGAGAGCGGAGCTTTGAACAGTGTCTGGTACAAGGGAAATGTCTGACGAACACCGGTTCTTGTCAGGGGCAATTTGAGTGCACACTCCCTTCCAGGTAAGTGAGGCCTGGTTTCGTACAGCCTCTCTCTAGGATCCCTAACCTGTGTAAAGTGTGATTTACTCGTTCGGTTCTCCACATGCCTTTTCTGGTAGTCAGAGCAGGCACAATGATGCCTACTTTCGGACAGAGAGAGGAAGCTTGGCCTGCAGCAGGCTGCTGCCAAGGTGGAAGCCAGGCTGCCTGATTCCCCTGCTAGGTTACTGATGACCGTGTGTCATTGAAGGCATGCTCCACACATGGCCCCCACCTCTCTAGTCCTTAGCTCCCCGAGGCCCAACATTCTCTCTGCCTTCCTGCTCACCAACACACACTTGTCCATCCCAACAGTACCTGAGCACACACAGGTGCTTGGTGCACAGTTGTTGCTTGGTAATTTTGACCGAACACACAACTCCTCAGCTTGCCTCTTTGAATCATTCTAATTTGCCCTGTTCTGTGGTGCTGACCGCAGCTTTATCTCCAGCCTAGCTGCAGAAGATTTGCATGTCTCCAAAATGAATCTACTCTCCACTAAGCAGTCACCCCGCGTTCTGCTTTAGTGACCACTTAGCTGCTCGCCCTCTCTGTTTTTCTGTTTCTGATCTTCCATATAAACGGAACGGAGTAATATGTGGCTTTGGGGGTCTGGCTTCTTTACCTTGGCATGATACTTTTCTAGAACCATCTGTATTGTAGCATGTACTTGAGTTTATACTTTTATCTGGTCGAATATTATTCCAATGTGTGCATATACCGCATTTTGTTTATATGGCTACTGATAGATATCTGGGTTGTTTTGATCTTTTAGCTTAATTTAACAGCATCCAATGAAAATTCATGTGAAGGTTTTTTATTTGAACTCTTGTTGACAATTTTGGGGTGTGAGCTGGAAATGGAATTGCTGGTTTTCATATTAATTCTCCTTGCCTTTGAAGATCAGGTGCACTGTCCCCTAATTGCTACACATGCCTTGTTCCCATGCTAAGTTTTGGAGATTTCAATTTTTCTGCTTCCCTTTCAAACACTAAAAGAACAATCATTGTCACACCTATGGGTCAGAGGTGACATCCTGTGGTTCTGATTGGCAGTTCCCTAATGGTTTCAATGTCAAAGATCTTTTCATGTCCTCTTCGGTATTTGTGCGTCTCTGGTGAAATAGGTTTTTAATCCCTTTGTTCATTTGCAAATTGGTCTGTGTTGTCTTTTTGTTGCTAAAATGTAAGAGTTCTTTATAAAAGTCGGGACAGTCTAGACATTTTATTACAGATCTGATTTGCTGCTGTGAGTCTCTCTATTGGCCACTGCCCTTTGCAAAAAGCAGCTTCTGTGAAGCCTGGGAGCAGCACTATTTTATATTTTAGAGATATCTAAACATACTTTGATGGTGTGCCTACTTAGTAACAGTAGTAGGTTCTCCTCTAGGGTCTGTGACCTCCTCACCAATGAGTTCCTTTGTTTGTTTGTTTTGAGATTTGATTTGCAATTTGATTAGAGCACTTCTCCTGTCCCTTTCTTAAAACCCTCCTTCAAATCCATG
Source organism: Myodes glareolus (assembly GCF_982192425.1). Classification (NCBI taxonomy): domain Eukaryota; kingdom Metazoa; phylum Chordata; class Mammalia; order Rodentia; family Cricetidae; genus Myodes; species Myodes glareolus. The sequence continues at coordinate 89,316,315 of NC_142034.1, forward strand.
GCCTCTCTTTTCATTGTTATTGCATGCACATATATGTTTATATATGTGTATATATTCCCATATATAACCCATTGAGTTCATATTGTGTTATTTGTTTGTATATTCTTAGGGCTGACCATTTGGCACTGGACAACCAATTGGTGTGCTCTTCTTAGGGGAGGGCCATCTCTCCTACTACTGACTTTCCTTGGTTGTCTGTAATCTTTTTTTGCGGGGGGGTTGGGTTGAGACCTTGTAGACTTTTCCTTTTCCACTCTGGCATGTTTGTTGGCTTGTTCAGCTCACTTTGGGGCAGCCATGTTGGTGAGATTTTACGGGTGTAGCTTCTAACATTAATAGGAGATGAAATCTCACAGCAAATACCCTGGTTCCCTGGCTCCTACAACCTTCCCCCCTCCCTCTTCTGCAATGTTCCCTGAGACACAGATGTATCTGTTAGGACTGAGCTCCACAACTCAGCGTTTTGAATGGTTGTGGTTTTCTGTAGTGGCCTTTCTCTGTTGCAAAGAGAAGTTTCCTTGGTGAGGGGTGAAGGCTACCCTTATCTGTGGATATAAGGACCAATGTTTATAGATTGTTGTTAGGAATTATGCTGCTTTAGAAAACCAGTGGTTGTAGATTCTCCTCCAATAGCCGCGATTTTATTAGCTGAATCCTAGCTGAGAGATAGCTAGATTTCGGATACCAGGCATGGTATTCCTCTTGTTAATTTTTTTTTTTAAATTCATTTTACAAACAACCACAGCTCCCCCTCTCCACTCTTCCCTCTCCCCCAACTCACCCCCATCCACTCCCCAGAAAGGGTAAGGCCTCCCATGAGGAGTCAACAAAGCCTGGCACATTCAGTTGAGGTAGGACCAAGCCCCCTCCCTCTCACCTCCCCCACCTCCCCACCTCCGCTTCAAGGCTGCACAAAGCATCCTATCATATGGAATGGGCTCCAAAAAAACCAGCTCATGCACTAGGGATAGATGGTTCCACTGCTGCCAGGGGTCCCACAAACAGACCAGGCTACAAAACTGTCACCCACATGCAGAGGGCCTGGCTCGATCCTATGCAGGATCCCCAGTTGTCCATCTAGATACAGTCTATGAGCTCCCGCAGATTGGTGTCAATTGTCTCGGTGAGTTTCCCCATCATGATCTTGACCCCTCCTTTGCATTGAGTAAGTCTTAATCCAATTATAGAGCTGTCGGTTACTGCCAAGGATGTGTGGCACTCCTGCACCCTTAGGGTTCTTGTGCCGTGTTAGTCATTGGTGTGCTTCATAGGCGTTATAGCACTATGGTAGGACTGTTGGTTACCTCCTCCTTTGGAAGCTTGCATCATGCCTTCTGGTATCATTAAAGCTAGTCCTCAGGGAAAGGGCATTCAGGTCAGGCCCAGCTTGGGAGCCTCTGGGCCCTGTTTCTGAAGTGTGTGGTGTCTTTAACAATAGGGAGTTACATTTTTCTTCTAGGGGGTGAGCAAGGACAACAGCTAAAGGTCGTATGTTTGGGGACACACAACCCTAGACATCTCTAGTAAACAACTCAAAAGAGGGCTTCTCATGTCTGGTATTGGGTTTTCATTAGGTGTTCTTTGGCTCTTGGATGTGGCACCGTCAGTGCAGATGATTAAAACTGTATGTGTTTATTTATACACTCAATTATGTGCATTGAAGGTTTCCTTTTGTAAATAGTTAATACTGTGACTCCCTGTATTACGATCCTTGGGGGACTATTTCGTGTCTGTGGTATCTTTCTCCTCTCTCCCTCTGCTTCCTGTCTGTTGTGAGGCCATCCTTTCGTGGCCACAATACTCTGCCTCACCTCGACCTGGAGGCAACAGAGCAAAGACAGGGAAGAAGACCTCTAAATCAGTGAGCCAAAATAAAGCTGTTTGTCACAGTGATAGAGAGGCCTTACTCATGCAGCGACAGAGTTCTATGTTTCGGGTGAAACTATTCTGTCTATTGCTAACTTGTTGACTTTTTGTCATAAAATATTGATAAATTCTGCCAATGCCTTTTCTTCATTAATTAACATGATCATCTAAGTTTTTTCTTTACGCTATACAAATGTTTTCCTTTTATTGTTTTGGATATTGAACTATTCTTGCATTTCCAGAGAAATTCCTTCTTGTTCATGGTATCTTTTTAATATGTTGTGAGATTTCATTTGCTAATCTCTATGGATACATGTATCTATATCTACAAGGGATACTCGTCTCTACTTGCAAATTCCTCCCATAATGCTTTGTGAAGTATTTCCTTCTTCCTTTTGTGGAAGCGTTTGACAATAGGTATTAGTTATTCCTAAATATTTTATAGACTTTATATTTAAGTGATCTGACATTGTGTTTTCTTCATTAGAATGTCTGTGCATGTTTGAATGTGTGTGCACACATGTATGTGTGTGTTCTATGTACATGTTCATGTGGGTTTTTACACACATGTGTTTTGTGTGTGTATGATGGCCAAAGGTCAATGCCAGAAGTCTTTTTCAGTTGCTCATTACCTTACCTTTTTGGAGACAGGTTCTCTCTGAACCTGGAGCTCACTGACTGAGCTAGTGGCTGGCCAATGAACTCATTGATCTGTCCGTCTCTGCTTCTCCCAGGGCTGGGCTTGCAGATGCATGCTTCCACACTTGTGTTTTTGTATGGATCCTAGACACCCAAACTCAGGTCCTCATCCTTGCTCATTGGCCCTTTACCAATGTTGCAATCTCCATGGGCCTTTGGGGAGGTTTCTGATGACTGAATTTTGCTTTTTCATGAGTCAATGCTGCTAGTTTGTCTAGGGATACATCCATTTCATCTAGGTTATCTCATTTTTTTGGTGTACAAGTGTTGAAAGCTTTCTCTTGTAAAGCTTCATTGTCGACTGAGCTTGCTGTAAGGGGCAGTGGACACTAGAGAACCATCAGCTTATAATCCCTTTCCTTTCTGAAATGTTGGCAAAATGTTCATCCTCACTTTCACTCTGACTTTGGTAGCCTGAGGCCTCTGTCTCTTCTTAGTCTGCCTACCTGTTTGTCACTTCAAAGGGGCACATTCTGCTTTTGTTGTCTTCTTATTGCATCCTATTCTCTAGCCAACTTCTCATTGCTTAATTTGTATTATTTTCTTTTACCTTTGGGTTTAGTTTGCTGTTCTTTTGTTAGTTGTTAAGTAGAAATAAAGATAATTAATTTGAAGTCTATGTTGTGCTTCAAGGCAGACATTTACAGCTACGAGATTTTCTAACCATGCTTTTTGCAGTATTCATGGGTTTTTGTAGGTTGTGTTTTCATTTTAATTTGTCTGAAAAGATTTCCTGCTAGCCTGTGCTTTTTGCACTTGTTGGTGATTTTCCAGTTTTGATTCTGGTAGGGATTTCTAGCTTTATTCCTCTGTGCATGATTTCTGACCACTATTTCTTCAATTGGTTTTTTTCTGCCTGCATTTCTCTCTCCTCTCCTTCTGGAGCTCCCATTAAGGGAATGCCAGTCATTTGGCCGTAACACATAGATCTCTGATGGGTTCGCTTTTGTTTACCATTTTCTCTTGGTGCATCTTGGTCTGGCTTGATCTTAGCTGCCTTGTCTTCAAGATCACCGTTTTTCCCTCTGACCCTGTTGACTCTGCTATTGAAGTTCTTTGGTGATTTTTTTTTATATTTGTTATTATTGTCTCTGTCCAGAGTTTCTGCTTGATTCCTATGTATAATCTTTTTGAGATAAATTCTCACTATGAAACCACACTGATCTCGCTCAAACCTGTAATCCTCCTGCTTCACCCTCTAGTGCTGGGATTGTAGCTGCAAGCACCACATCCAGCTCCATTTTTCTAGTTTCTATGCCATCAGTGAAATTCTTTAATTCAGAGTCATTGCTCTTGTTTCCTCTGCTTTGTGTCATATTGTTTTTCAGTTCTTTAAATATATATGAGAGTTGATTTAACCCTTCATCTCCCAAGTCCAGTATTTGTTCTTTTACTTGCCCAATTTTCTTTTAATTTATTGATTCCCGTTAACTGGCTATACTGTCTTCCTTCTTAACATACCTCATAATTTTGAATTGAAAACTATATGTTATTATGAAATTTGAATATTAATTATGATGTAATAGCTGTGGAAGACACTCTCTCCTTGCCCTGAGCCTGCTGTCGTTGCTTGAGATGGGTGGCAATGTTTAGATGGTCCAGTCGCTTTTTTGGAAATATTTTTATGAAGACTGTGCAATGTGTTGTGTGTAGACTGGAGACTACAGATACCTGGAGTCAAAAGAAAGGGGGAAAAGCTGGCATGCCTTCAGCATTTACTCAGGCCGCTGCTCTCTGCTCAACCTGACTTCCTGCCTGCATGGCCGTTGAGACTCAGTCAGGTTTCTTCACATTTCCCTTTGCCTGTGCATGACATTCATGTTCAGCCTGTCTTTCCAAGCCATTATTCTTGGAAGAATTTCAACCCTAATCCTAAATACCCAGGGTTTGGGGAAGGCATCTTGGTTGTTGTTCTTAAAGTCTTTGCCCTGGCAGGCGAAGGGAATCGACTTGTCTTTAGTATTTTAGAGATTGGTCACTGAAAGTTGCTTCTGTGAGTGAGTGTTCAGAGCCAGAGATGTAATAGTCATACAGGGAACACACCACATACACAGAGGCACATGCACACGCACACATGTGCATGCACACACACAATACACATACACATGCACGTATACAAGTGCATGCACGCATGCATGCGCGCGCGCGCACACACACACACAGAACTCAAAACTTTTTGAGACAAGGTAGTTCATACTCCAGAAACCTATATCAGTGACTCAGGCAGCCACCATCAAGACTGCCCCTGCTATGGGGCAAGGAGACCATGACAGTGATGTTGCTGCACAGCCCATCCTTTCCTGCAAAGGCACGGGTGATCTCATGCTCCAAATGACAAGAGTCTCTGACAGTTCCTGCTCCCAGAAACTAACAGTTTGGATGAGAATGCAGGTTCCCTTGTCCACCCTGCCCCCGCACCTCCCACTGCTTGCTGGGGACTAAACCCAGGACCTTGCGCTTACTAAGGGAACACTCCACTACTGGGTTAAATCATCCATTCCATGGATGCGAATGGATTTTTGAATATTAAGCACTCCTCCATGAACCTGACAACCATTAGGGAAGGGTGTGACTGTGGCCTACGGGAGCCTGAAGGGTTTGTTCTGGTGAGCTCTAGGTTGGCTGAGCTTGGGTAGGAATCAGGTAGGACGTTTGTGTTGCAATGAAAGGCCTGACCTGACGGAAAACTTCAGAGGAGGGGTGTTATTTTGGCTCACCATTTCAAACAAATTTCTGGCCACCATGGGTGGAAGGCATAGCAGAAGGGTTCAGTCTGTGGGGGTTGGGAGCTTCTGGCAATGACTTATCATATCTGAATGGATAAGAAAAGCAAAGGCTGGAATTAGGGAAAGCCATAATCAAAGGCCTACCCTGAATCACCTGTTTCCACCAGCCAGGTTCAATACCCTAAAGGCTTACAACCTTAAACTGTCATAGTCTGGTCACAGAGCTTTCAAACAGTGAGCCCATCCCATCCTACTTATTGGACAAAGACGATATATGTGGTGACACAGTAGTGGAGAGCTCTGCATGTTGGGATTCTGTTGCTGACATGGAGTAGATGGGCAACAGGAAGCAGCCAAACTCAGAGGGCAAGAGTATGGAAGCTGGATTAGAGCTTCCTGGCATTTCTTGTCTTGGTGACTGTGGCCAGAATGTCTTCATTTCTGTTTCTGGGCTCACAGCTCCTGTCTCACGATGAGTCCCTGTGAGGAGGGAAGAAGAAGGCATATAACCTCATGCCTGGAGCACAGCAGGAGGCCAGATGTGAGGATGGGATAAGCAGCCTCCTGGTCACCAAGGCTACAGCGCAGGACCAGAGTGGGAAGAGGTCCGGTTCAGTTTTTAAGGGGGTCTGGATTGATGATTGAAATAGGCAGTTGGCCTTTGCATTGACTTTCTATAGCCCATGTGGGTTTCATAAGTGTGAGACAGGCTCAAGGCAAAGGCAGCAAGGTGGAGCCAGGAGTCACGATACCTAGAGGTCTCACTGATTGTCTCTGTGTTCCATTTCACAGCCATCTACAACTTCCAAGGCAGTGGAGCCCAGCATCTCACTCTACAGATTGGCGATGTGGTGCGGATACAAGAGACCTGTGGAGGTGAGTGGTTATTGCCTCTGTGGCCCTCAGATGTGGGTGTCTTCCCTGTAGGAACCCAGGCACTTGCAGTACTCTCTCTAAGCACGCACTTGCCTGGCATGTTTAAGTACATCTTGCTCATTTAGTACAGTCAGCCTTTTGGGCCCATGGGTTCTGCATCCACGGGGTTGAACCAACAAGCGACAGACAATATTGCATCTGCAATATGCATATTCAGTTCCTGACATTACATAAACAATGCAACGCTATGGATATCTATATGACATTGCCACACATTGGATATTAGAAATGGCCTAGAGATGATTTAAAGTATGCGAGGACCTTCATATGGTCTGCATAGATATGGTACCATTTTATAGAAAGGGGCTTGAGCGTCTGTGGGCTTTGGTGCGGCAATCCTGGAGCCAATCTTGCCAGTATTTTGAGAAATGACTGCAATTAGAGTTTACTGAACAAAAGGAGTGCTTTATTATTTCGGGGATGTGAGTTTCATAACAAAGGCCTAACTGGCTGCCTTGATGTTTGCTGTGCTCTATATTTGCCAGTCAGGGGACTATGGGACCTTGGGCCTGTGGATCTTCCTAGCTGTAGTTCTTTATTAGTATGTACACTATTGTAAAGAAAAATAAGCATCATCAAGATGCAGGAGGGTGCTGTAAGTTATCCTTCTGACTCCAAGAGAGAGGCTGTGCCGCACAGTAGTGTTATATAAATGCAGCTCCCGGGGGAGCAGGGGCCCAAGCTGGGGATGTGTGCTGGGTACAGTGGCGGAAAGCCATGTGGCCATGAAACTAAGTGTATATTGAGTTCGGTTCACCCATAATAGTGGTGACGGTAGCGAGAGGGGGTGCATCTTAATGTCTGCTCCAAGACTAATGGCCTTGGACTCATGAGACAGGCAACTGAAAACTATCATCCATGCTACTGATACACTTGATATTAGGAGTCGGATTAGTGTATAATTACTTAATGAGTTTGTTAATGTGTCACTGGTGATCAACAGACTCTCTCCCATCCCCCACACCCAAGCTGTACTTCCCGAGTTTTCCCTGCTGGGCCAGCTTATGGCTTCTCCTGCAACGAAGGACACAGAGTGAGGAGTATGTGTTTCCTGGGGCTGGCAGAACGAAGGAGGAAGCAGAGACTGGCCTGAGAATACAGCTGTGCCATCTCCCAGTGAGTCCATCAGATGAAGCCCTGGAAAGGAGCACAAGGTGGTAGGGAGAGGTGTGCTTCAGGGTAGGCCTCTGCTGGGACACAGCAGCCAAGAGCCATCTTTTTATTCCTACAGACCAGATGCTGCCTTCCATCCTAGAGAACCCAGAATCCTGCTTAGGTATCCCATCAGCCTGTTAGACAGGGAGAGTCCTCTGTAGTGCTGGATGAGCTGCCTGAAGCTTCCCAGGCAGTGGAGCCCCAGCTCTCTCTGCAGATGTGTGCAGATGTGTTTGTGCATGTATGCACACTGACATGACCTTGATACAAACACCTATAACCTTTCAACAAAGACACACACCTACAAATACAGTTACCCATAAACAGCACACTCCTAAGCACACACAAGATCGCATATAAACAGGTGTACACAAAAACAGACACGAACCAAGAAAGCAAGCAAGTGGAAAACCTTTCTTTGAGGAGTGTAATTTAGTATTTTGTATTTCAAAGCGACTTTTAAAGGGATCGCTACAAAGAAATGGGAGCTGCTTATATGTACTGCACGCTTTGGCAGTGTTCTTTGTTGGGTTATAACTAATAGGGTACCATGTACTGTGCAGTGCCCAGGACTAGGGAACATCCCAGCTTTGGTTTTTGAACAGAGAAGATGAGCGTGGTTCAGGAAGTGGGTGGGGGAATGGTGAGGAGTGGGTGGGTGAGGGGATACCTTCCCGTAGACTCAGGCCTGTTGTTCTAAATTTACCACTCCTTCCCACAGGACAGCCCTTCCTACGGGACAGCCCTGTGCTTTACATGTCTAATTCTACCAGTGGCAGAAAAACCTTTTTATCTGTAATCTTCCCATCAGTTTTAATTACTTATTATAAGATATATATTTAAATCAAAGACATATTTTTAAAATATCCTCAGAGGTTAGCAATGATTAACTTTGGGAGACTGGAATATGAGCGACAACAATTTCACACTTTGTGCTTTACGGTTGTTTGTAAAGCACTGGGATCAGAACAGTGCTTCCTGCTTCTATAGCAAACAGATTTTGGCTCAGTGGCTTCGCGTTCCTCACCTGAAGAGATGTGGTCACATTCGCGTTCCTCACCTGGAGAGTTGTGGTCACACCACTTCTGAGATTGTTATCTGAATCAAAAAGGGGAGACGAGAGAGGTAATGTAATACTGGGCTTGGCTCAAGGTCAACATTTTGTGTTTCTTTCCTTCATCTGGTGGAGCTGCAAGAGGTCCAGGATGGGTACCTATCTATAGATATGGGTACCTATCTATGTATGGGCTCTGATCACTTGGTAGCTGAATCTTTGGGTTCCTACAATGGATGAGGTTAGCCCCCCCCTCCATTTTTTGCACACCATTATGTTTTAAATAGGATTTGCCTGCTTTGGGTTCATGTGAGGGTCCAGTCTCTGAAGTCTTACAGTAATAGTATGAAGGGGGTGGGAACTTTACCGTGGAGTTGCAGGTCAGGCCTTTGGAAAGTAAAGTCGTGAGGGTGGAGGCCTCCTGAGAGAATTCTGGAAGCTTTAAAGCAAGTAAATGAAAGACCACACAGATTGAGAGAAATGTAGAGGCTGATGTGACGCGCCAAGGGGAACCCTCACCAGAGGCTGCAAAGTGCTGTGGGACCTTGAATCTCTAGAACCATGAGCCATAAATATCTGTGCACTAAGTGCACTCAGTATGAATGGTGCAAGCACAATGGATGGGTTTTATGACAGAGATAGCATGTTATGATACAAACCCACATAGTTCAGGAGGGCTGTCACCTTTCCAAATAAACTCCAGTCTCATAGTCAGTGTGAAGTCTACTTCCCTCCCTTTCCGCAGTATTTAAACCCTATTTAAAGGGGTGGCAGAGAGTGCTCTCTTTCTGTCTGTCTTCCTTACTCAATTAAGCACTAAGATGAGTTAGCTCATGGCAAATAGCTATGCAGCTAGAGACTGAGGTACCAGATGCCAGAGGCATAGTCATGTGATGATGCTCCTGGTATGCAAATCCCACCATGCCTATGTGGACCAAGACAACAATTACCTACCTCCAAATCTCTTTCTTTTTGTTTTTTGTTTGTTTTTGTGGTTTTTTTTTTTTTGGTTTTTGGTTTTTGGATTTTTGAGACAGAGTCTCATTATGTAGTTCTAGTTGACCTGGAACTGTTTATATAGATCAAACTGTCCCTGGACTCTCAAAGAGCTGCCCGCCTCTGCCTCTGCCCCCCAAGTACTGGGATTAAAGGCCTGGCCTATCATGCCTAGCTGTCTCCTAGATCAGAGTGGAAGGTGTTCTTTTGAGGTAACCAGTCTTATTTAGGGTCTTCTTTGTAAGGTCTTCCCGAGGGATGTATGTCCCATGCTTAAACATTTGCTGCCTAGCTTGTCCTCTTTGGAATGACGGGAAAAGTCTCATTCTTTCTACTGACACTTGTGTATGTCAGGGCCTTGTGGTCTATCATAGTAGGAAGTTGGAGGGGTGGAACTTCTTGACAGAGAGTCCAAGAAGAAATGCCTGCATTTCAGTGGCCAGTAAAATAAGACCATAGGGAGGGATGAGAGGAGGGACCGATGATATCTTTGGTTATTACAATGCGATGTGATGTTGCTGCACAGAGTATCTGTGGCGTCATTCCGAGACTCACTCTTCTCACCCCGCAATGGCTACAGCTCTTCAGAGCTTGCAGATGCCCATGCCTTGCAGGGCTGTGTGGGCTGCCAAGAGCTGGTGAAGGCTTGAATCTACCCCATGCAGAGTGGGACTTACCAGAGCCCGCAGCACCTTTTGTACCAGTAGCCCTGTCAAGGGGTGATCATGACCCGAACAATGGGGATGTTGTGAGCTCTTCACAGGGACTCTGTTCAAGCAGCACTCAGCCAGGAGCCCTCCTTTGTTCCGACCTGTGCCTGAAGCCGCTGGGTGTGAGCAGGACTCTATTGTTTGAAGACGCTGCTCTGCTCTCCGCAGTCCAAACCCAGTTTTCCTGTTGTTAGAATGAGGGTGGGACTGAGGTGTCAGCGAACTTGAATTCTCTATTCTGTTGTCATGGAAATGTGCGGAAAGGGCATCAATTAAAAGAATGGTATTCTAAATCTGTAGGTTCTGGAAACAAAATAGAAAACACGTCTAACTTGCTGGAGTATGGCATTCGTTTAGTTATTTTCTAAAAGCAGATCGTATCGTATCTACTAACTTTTTGAGTATTTCCCCTACAGCAGGCACAGGGAAATCTCTCGGGAATTTTTGCCTACTTAATTTTGATGAGACAGGTGCTAGGATTATGCCTATCCAACATATCGCTTGCCAGCGATCACTCAGGCAGTAGGACTCAGATTGTCGCTCTAATCCAAGCTTTGATTCCAGCGCGCACACTCGTTTTTAAAGGCATGCATTTTATGACGTGTAGCTGAGGTATGCGGCATGATGCTGTGGAATGCAGTAGTGAATGATGACGTCGGTGAAGAAAATCGACAGAGCTGTCCATCACCTTCACAGCTACCCAGTTTTGGTACTGTTTTATTAACTGTAGTCCTCCCGCTGCACATATTGTTCTAGATTTCTACATCTACTGCTTCCTAACTCCTGACCTAGATCTCTTCAATCCCTGTATGACCCCCCCTTCCCGCCACTTCTCTTCCTCTATTACCACGGTTTTGTTTTCTAACCCTACACACTAGATTCTTTTTAATTATTTCTCTTTTCATTTTTGAGATTATAATTTAATTACATGTTTCCCTTCTATTTCCTTACTCCATGCTCTCCCACATACCCCTTCCTGCTCTCTTTCTAATTCGTAGCCTCTTTTTCATTTAAAGAATGGTTATTGTGTGCGTATGTATTTATGTATTTGCATATTCCTGAATATAGCCTAGACGGTTCTTATAATGTTACTTGCGTGAATGTTTTCAGTAACTGAACCACCAGTCGATGTGCTTGTCTCTCCCACCCCCAGCCTTTCTCGGTTGCCTGTAGTTCTTTGTGTATGGTTGAGGCCTCTGTAGCCTTTTCCTTGTCCAGTTTGGCATGTCCATTGGTGTCATCCTTGTTCAGATTCGGGCTGTCATGTTGGTGAGACTCTAAGAACGGAACTTCTGATATGACTAGGAGACACAATCTCACAGCAAACTCCCAGATCCTCATTGTTGTTCTTAGATGCCACACTCAGATGAGATCATATAGTATTTTCTTTTCTGATATGTGCTAATCTGACTTAGCGCATCATCCAGGTTATGTTAGCTAGCAAAATCTCTTTTTCAAAGATCAATTAGCATTCGGTTTGGATACCACCGTTTATGCACCTCAGTTTCTTTGCTAATTCACCGGTAGATGCTTCTTTTGCTTTTTTTACGTTGACTTTTATGAACAGACTATCGTGAACATGGGAACACAGATATCTTTAAGACCTGGTGATGTCATTTCCTGTGGGTAGATGCCTAGAGAGAGCTTGTTGTTCGTGTGGTAGTTCTATTTTTAAATTCTTTATTAATCACCAGACTGTTTTCCATTGTAGCTGTACCTGTCTATCTTTCCTCAACAGTTTACTTGGTTTCCCTTCCTTCTGTACTCTTGTCAACATTTATTACCCCTTGACTGTTTTTAAGTATCCTTCTCAAGGGTCAGGTTGTGGCATTGCCTTGTTGTGGCTTTGACTTGCATTACCCTGATGACTAACAATGCCCTGCAACTTTTCATATTCCCAATGGCCATCTTTGTATACTCTCTAGAGAAATGTCTTATGCTTTAAATGGGTTTTGCTTTTGTACTATTAGCTTACATTAATCCTTCATTAATTTGGATATTTATCCATTATTAGACGAATTGTTTGCAAACATTTTTTTCCCAATCTCTAATTTGCCATCTAATTTTGTTCATTGTTTCTTTTACTTTGTGGAAGAGTAAAATTCCACAAAGGAAAAAAGCCCATACTCTTCTGGTCAAAGAGCTTCTATTTGATCTTGATACTATTATGTATCTCAAAACACAGGAAACTAAAAAGTATTCTCAGCTACTCATCACTCAGATAAATAGTCATATTCTTGCTTCAGATATTTCTCAAAAATACTCAGATGTTAGTTGGGCAGTGGTGGCACACACCTTTGATCCCAACACTTGGGAGACAGAGGCAGGTAGATTTCGAGTTTGAGGCCAGCCTGGTCTACTGGGCAGGACAGCCAGGGCTATACAGAAAATCCCTGTCTCAGAATGAAGCAAAACAAAACAAGATCTCAGACATGGTTGAAATCTGCAGGTCACTGTTCCCGCGGTCCCCCTTTGCTTTATCCACATGCAGTCCACAGTTATCTTGAAACTGGAATGTCTTCGTCCTGTAAAACATTTTGTACCTTTACTAGATGAATTCTTTCCGAATCATGCTATTTATTTATTTGGAATTATGTGTTTCTGTGTGTATGGATGGACATGTACCCTTGAGAGCAGGTGCCTACAGAAGCCAGAGATCTCAACTCCCCCAAAGTCAGAGTTGTAAGCTGTCATTAGCCTCCCCCTCCCACACACACACCAGGGGTACTTGGAATTGAAGTCAGGTCTTCTACAAGAGCAGTAGATACTTTTAACTGTGGAGCTGTTTTTCCAGCCCCCATAATCATGTTTTAAAAAATAGTTTTTGTGACAATACTCTGAGAGGAGGTGTTGTTTTTTCCTCAGATGAAAACATTGACGCTTGATTGACATGACCCAGGATCATACTGCCTGGAAGTGGCAGATGGAGGTTCTTCTTTTGTTGTGGTTCTGGGATAGTTAAACTCTCTCCCCTACCCCTCTGGTATATTTCAGGCTGCATTTGTGCCGCGGGAAGGGAGCACACTTTGAAGAGCTGGCATCCCACAGTTGCCCAAAGCATTGTAAGAAAATCCCCCTTTGCTTGTCTTCCCCTAGGCTGCACGTCTTAGCCACTCAGGCTGCTGTAGAGGATGCCACAGACTTTGCATGCTAAGCAGCAGGAATGGAATTCTCTTGTAGAGTCAGGAAATCCAGGATCGAGGTGTTAGCAGAAGGTGGTGCCTGGTGAGGGCTTGTTCCCCTTCGGCACAAGGCTCTCTTCCTGTTTCTTCATCTAGAGACAGAGAATGAGGGAGGAATCTCCCCTGTGAGATTGTTGAAAGGAACGGCGGGCTGCTTCCCGCCGCCCGGCCGGCTAGCTTTACCTGAAATAATTACACAGAAACTGTATTCTTTTAAACACTGCCTGGCCCGTTACCTCCAGACTCTTATTGGCTAACTCTCACATATTGATTCAACCCATTTCTAATAATCTGTATCTCACCACGAGGTCGTGGCTTACCGGGAAAGATTCAGCATGTCTGACCTGGCAGCTTCATGGCGGGCAGCCCCCCTGCCTCTGCTTTCTTCCTCCCAGAATTCAGTTCTGTCTTCCCCGCCTACCTATGTTCTGACCCATTAGGTCAGGCAGCTTTCTTTATTAATTAACCAATGAAAGCAACAGATAGATAGAAGACTCTCCTGCATCATGAGATGGCACTACCATCCTCCCGACAAGCCCCGCCTGCATGAGCTGAGCATCTCCCTAAGGTCACCTCCTCGTACCTTTACACCGGGGCTTACGATTTTGACATAGGAATGGCGGGGGGAGGGGGTGGGGAGGGATGCACAAGTGATTGTTTCATGACAAGGGTTAAAATTATTGAACTTAAAACAGCGCTCCGTTGTGACGCCTCCAGCATCTGATAAGTGCCGTGTTACAGAGACCACGTGTGATCATGGGTCCCTCGCTGGGGTTTTGTCAACAGTTATCTGTTCATAACGTCTTGACACACACACGGGGACGGCTGACAGCAGACCTGATTAGGGAATTGACATCAAGCTTCAGAGGTAGTCAGCAGGGCTGGGAAAGCCTGAGGGCAGTCTTGGAGATGTTGCTAAGGGTGCTGGGCTCATATCCCTCTGTTGCTTAACAGTGCTATTTTTATCTGCAAGGTACGTAGATCTGTTTCTGAAAATAGGTCACCTAGTGTGTATATATATATATATATATATATATATATATATATATATATATATATATATATATATATATATATATATACACACACACACACACACAGTATACACCAGGGACACACTTGGTACTGAATGAATGTGAGTTATGGAGGCAGAATATGGATTTTGGGGGTGAGAGTTACCCAAGAGCAAGCGAAGTTTTGAGAGTTGGGGCACCTGTAAGGTGCACATGTGACTGAATCTCAAGGGTGCACGAAGGCCAAGTCCTTTGGCTCCACCTGATGGCCACCCAGAGATAGAGATGTGAACATTAGCTTTGAGTGTGGACTATTGGTTCTCTATTATTCTCAGGATTCACTGCGGATTGAAGTAGCCTTGACCACCATGTTGCTCCAGGCCAGTGCGACCTGGATAGCCCTCTGCTCTGTTCCCATCGGCGTGGGTTGGGTAGTTTTAAGGGCCCCGATTTTGAATCGACAGACTTGGACTAATGCTGTGTCTGTATGATCCCCGCTCAGTACATGAACTGACTTGAGTTTCAATGTCATCAACGAAACAGGGATGACAACACTTAGTTTATAGGATTTCTGCAAGTGTGACAAGAAAACCTACACAGGGCTTGTGATTAAAGTGACCGTGAATGGCAGTCAGGAGCAATATTCTAGAAATATGCTTACACTGAGCTGGCAAACAGGGTCATCGTGCTGCAGTGAAGACAGCAGAGTTCAAAAGCCAAATGCTTGGCTTTCAATTTCAAGCTGTGTGACAATTAGCAGGTGGCTTATTCTCTGTCAATCTCTGTTTCCATTCACAAAACTGAAGCGGTAATAGTGCATATTTATATGACTGTCACGAAGATTAATCTTTAGTCTGGTAGGCAAGCGCACTACCACTGAGCTACCCATCCCCAGCCCACTAAATTTAAAGCTTGAAAAAAAAATCCAAAATCAATGCCTTTAACAAAGCAGCTAGCATATAGCAAACACTTAGAGGGATTAAATCCTCTTGTCCACTGTTAATTATTTTCTATAGCAACTGGCCAGTACTTAGAAGCAACCTAAAATAGATTGCTGCTCTTCGTGAAATAGAAAGAGCTTCTGTTACCAGAAATCCTCAGTTGCAAAGTAGCTTAGAGATTTAGTTTGAGGGCCTCTGAGGGTGAAAGGATGAAATATTAGACGTGAGGATTAGCTTTGTCAACCAACCGCAGCCTCGAGTCACCTGGGAAGAGTCTCCATGAAGAGCTGCTTCACTGGGTTGGCCTGTGGGCGTGTCTGTGGGAAGGGGGACACAGTCCAGTGTGGGCAGCACCGTGCCCTAGGCAGGGGATCTCACTGGGTTGGCCTGTGGGCGTGTCTGGGGGCAGGGAGATACAGTCCAGTGGGAGCAGCAGCGTGCCCTAGGCAGGGGATCTTGGATGTCTGAGAGTGGAGAAAGGGAGCTGAGCGTAAGTAGGCAAGGAGCTGTGCTCTTTTCTCTCCGCCTTTGACTGTGATACAATGTAACAGGTTGTTAGTACCTCCTACCGCTTTGGTTTCCCCACATGCTAGACTGTAACTTGGAGCTGTGAACCTAAATACCTCCACCCCATTTTCTCTCTATCAAAGGGTTTTTCCCCCTACAACAGAACGAAACTAGGACATTACATGACCATCAAACTCCATCCCCTAAGCCCAGAATTGGCTGCTTCTACATCCAAACACGTCACCAGTTGAGCGACTGTGGAAAAATCGCTCAATTTCTCCGTGTCTTGGGTAGGCTGCTCAGCTGGACCGTGGAATAATGAGGATTCCTGCCCCATATGGTTGTCAAGAAGATGAAGAGGCTTAGAGCGGGACAGCTCCTGGAAGGATGCTTTCATTCTAGACTCCAGATTCTTCCTCCACTACTTCCCTAATTCCCCTTCTGCTTTTTTCTATGTCCTTTTCCCGTTCTCTCACTTTCTGCCACTCACAATAGGATCTCTAGGGAGTACCACGGCTTCGGCTTCGAAACTTCCCTTGCTGCTGACCTTCAAGCTGGCCATGGCTGGGAGAGCAACTTTATATTTCAGTCATTTTGGGGGGGCGCTTGTGTGAATGTCTATTGAGAATATATTCCCGTGACAATCTGTCAGCCCAATAATGAGGGTCTGTTAATGAGGCACTTGGCAGGTGCTTCTTATTTACAAAGATGACAAATGCCGCCACGTGGCTGTGCTCCAATCATTTCAAAGGCCAGTGGACTCATTACAGCATGCAGAACTCGCTCTCATTTTGTTAGAGGACTCTGAGTTATTTGGATTCCGGTTAATTGAGCTTGTTTTTGTTTTTTTCTTTTCTTTTCTTTTCTTTTTTTTTTTTTTTTTTACAGTCCTGCAAAGGGGAGATCCCTTAATGTCCCCAACCCTCTACCTGTTCACCAATGTATGTGTTTGGTAATGACTCACTTCAGAAAACCACATTTTAGATATCATTTGCTGATGTTAGAATGATTCATATTATTTTAAGATGATTGCCCAGGTTCATAAACCTTTCCATGCCTAAGTCAGGAGGTGCAAACATGCATGTGACCATCATGGGGTAAATGAGGAAAGGAAGCCTGGCTTGTGGGTTTGAGGCATCTGTCTGCATGACGGGTACTGAGGCCTCTCTTAAAAGTCACTTGGGACCATGGGGGTCCAGTGCACTGGTGGCCTCACCAAGGTACCTTGTCTCTCAAAAGGAGAAGGTGATCTATGTCAGTATGTCAATGAAACCCTGTACCTGTAGATGGCGCTTGGAGATAATGGTGACCAAAACGTATTTTACGCTGTGGGCTTCTCGGTTTGATCTGTACCACAGGTCTAAAAGCGAACTGCAGCCATTTCTTTACTAGGTGAAGATAAACAGAGAAAAGCAGAGCAGACAAGTTAGCAAAAGACGCAGGGTAAATGAAAGACCTTTGCCTTTGTTTTCTCTTTGCAGACTGGTACAGAGGGTACCTCCTAAAGCATAAACTGTCGCAGGTAAGGTCAACTCCGCTTTCATCGGGGACAATGAAGGGCGTCTTCACTTGTCCCTGCTGCCTCTTCTGGGCAGTTCGTTCCTTGCACCGCTCCTCAGCAAAGTGCGTCCATTCCCTCCTTCCATCTCTGTACTCTCAGCGCCCACTGCTGTGCCTTGCTGTGCATACTCTGCCTCTACTCCCTCCTTCCTCCCTCCCCCATTCTTTAAGATGGTTTCTGGCACCTCTTGTCCTTACGACCTTTGCCAACATGCCATTTGCTTGTGATTTCCCCTCCCTGGGGTCCCCAGGAAATGGCGCACTTCGTAGGTGAAGCTGGTCTCTGCTCTTGCTTTCAGCATCGTGTGGGCACTCACTCATCTCCCCATGTGACATGAAAGGACGGGCCCAGGTGCCCTTGCAGACGATGGAGCCGCTCTGTCACGTCATCTCCATGACAGCAGCCCCTTTCTTTGCCTGTTTCGTTTTTCTCAACTGGTGCTCAACAAAGGAGCTGTGTGCCCTCGCCATGCATGAGGCTTGAATTCACAGAGTGATTTCCAAGCAACTGATAAAGTTTCCTTGCCATCTGAATCTGCTTAGGAAGTATTTTCCCTGCTGCTTGGGGTGGCACAATCCTGCCCTGCCCTCTCAAAGGACAGTGAGTTAAACTCAAAGAGGAGAGGTCTCACATCTTAGACACTCAAGTAAAGCCAAGGACTTGCTCCAGACCCAGGGATCCCCCAACTTCGGAACAGGGATCACCCCAACCTCCGCTTAAGGGCTGCTGATTCCCTGGAAAAGGAAAGGGAGGGGAGAAGCAGAGTTCTTGTTTCTGCAAGTGAGAAGATCAGACTTCTTCTCTATTGATTTCCCTTCTTGCCCACCTGAGAGGATAAGTACCCACGATGGTACTGAAGCATCCTTTGGGATGTAGCGTGAACAACAGACCGACCTACACATATGGCTTTGGCATCTATGTCTGCTCTATCTGACTCTGTTCTTTTGAAATTTCAAAACCCAGTAGTTTAGTGGATAACAAACAAAACCCGGGCAGACAATGAGCCGGCTATTTTTCTGTGTTGTGTCTTCCAGCCTGTTTAATTTTGTTTCCTACAGGGCATTTTCCCTACATCCTTTATCCATGTCAAGGAAGTGACGGTGGAGAAAAGAAGGTATGTGTGGGGACCTGGGTGAGAGACTCGGTTGGTTGAGTGCCCTCCTTTGCAAGCATGAGAAGCCAAGTGCAGTTCCTTCAGAACATGTGTGAAAAAAGCTGGACATGGCGTCATGTGCTTGTAATCCCAGTGCTGAGGTTTGGGGTGACAGCCAGGTCCCTGGGTCCCTCTGGCCACTTAGCCTAGCCTGCTTGTCGAGGTCCATGCCAGTGGGAGACTCTGTCTCAAAACAAAAGTAAAGCCAGGAAAAGCAAAGGGAGGAGGTTGACCCAGAGGAACGGTCTTTTGAGGTCCTCTGGCTTCTATATAAAAGTACACATGTGGACCCTCACCTCTCGACATACACACAGAAGTCCTTGTATTACTTGCCAGGCCGGATGCTCCTGGCTCATGGATGCCTTTGTCTAGTTAGTTTTGGCCATCTGAGCTGGCAGATGTGCAGGGCCCAGCTCATTCAACTGCAGTGTGGCTGTGTGTATTCGTGTCTTCTCTCCATGAGGAGCTAATCCAAATTGATTCTAGCAGGAATCTGATTCTGAGGGGGGATTAGTCAGTTTGGAGAATCCGACTTTTCGCTAGTGGCTGCCCTCGGACCTCATTAAAATAGATTTGACTAGAATAGTGAGCATGAGGGACCTTCCCCACCAAGGAGGCCATGCAGAGAGAAATTCCATATATTTGCATGGTGCAGCCTGCGCGACTGCTGCCGGCGGTGGCGTCTCTGCAAGCCTCCTCCTCTCCGTAGCTGCAGCTTACCCCAAAGATCCCAGCCCTTTCTCTCTTTTGTAGCTGGGTCTCAATTCCACCCCTCATTCTCTCCCACTCTACACAGGAACATAGAGAACATCATTCCTGCAGAAATCCCTCTGGCACAGGAAGTGACGACGACACTCTGGGAGTGGGGAGGCATCTGGAAGCAGCTCTATGTGGTGAGATACAACTTGTTCCCAGGACTGGAGAGCGGCAGCTTCCCCTTGGTGGAGTTTTGGGCCACAGAAGAGGGAGCACATGCTATTATACACGAGGACATGGAAACCCAAAGAGGTTATGTGCGTTCTCTGAAGCCACACAGCTAGCAGGGATGGCTATCTTCATTAAGGTCGGGTGGGAGCCTTGTGTTTTTAAAGAGGTGCAAACACTGTTGAACTTGGGTTTGCATGTGAATTGCCTTGATGTCTGTTTATCAAGCAAATCCTCCAGGCTTAGTAACCTGCCTCTTTAATATTCTCGAGGGATCTGCCTTGGTGTTCTGCTGCCATCCTAAAATATACCCTTGTCATATATCAATTAACTGATGGCTATTGTCTTCAGATCCACAAAGAGGCTTTGACCCTGAAAAAACAAAGGCCACATTTCATGTGTTCTTTTCTGTTTCAAAGCAAATTTAATTTAAAATCCTCCTCTGATGCGTCAAAGCTCCCAATGAAAACAATTAGCTAACCAAATGATTAGGCTGAGAGGGAAAATGTCAGCCAAGGCTTACTGCAAATTTGTTATAGCCCGATGCACACCCACTGGTGTGTGCGCGCTGTCTGGAGACCCACCTTCTGTGGTAAATATTGACACCCCGACGGAAATCTCCTAACCATGGTGATTAGCACATTCACTTCTGGAAGCTTTCCAAAGGTTGTCAGTAGAATTTGGGGTATGTGTTTTTCTGCCTTTCACCCTTATATGGAAGCACCCGAGGCAGTCTGACTTATAAAGAGGCATTATTGATGGCGGATATCCAGAGCCGTGCTGGACATCAACCTAGCAAGACACAGGGAAGGTGCATGTGTGTGTTTATCGCATCGCTCTTCCTTATCTTGTCAATGGCTGGGACTCCATTCTAATGCCTCCCTCTAATCCTAAGCCCCTTCCCAAAACCTCTCCTCTAAAAACTCAGAATTGGGCTAAGTTTTGACCCTTAGAAGCTCACAGTTGGGATAAAAGTCTAACACATGAAACCTGTGTGCTGCTGTGAGGGCTGCTCTCAGCAGCTCAGAGACCCTGGAGAGGAGATGTGGACAGGAACTACCGGAGCAAACGCACTGACACACACAGGTCAAAGCTTAATTCTTCATTTTGTTTTTCTCTCTGCTGGTTGTTCCTACTCTGTTTTTTCTTTTACCTCTTGGTCTTCCTTTTTCTTCCTCTTTCCAGTTGTTTCCCTGTCTTCATCTTTCCTGACCTTCTCCGTTTACTTCTTTTCTGATCTTCCCCTTCATGTCTTTCTGTCTCCTAGTTCCTTCTCCTCTCTCTTGTTTGTCTCTTACTTTTTCAACTACAAAGATTTCTATGCAGGAAAAGATTACCTCACAACCACAAGTTACCTATTTTCCAAAAGCAAATTACACAGTTTTGCATAAGAAGAAATCACATGAAGACCACAAATTACGCTTTCCTTCCACAAGTAGTTAAACATTTTTTCTTCACCCCAAAGCAATGATTTTTTAAAAATAACTGATGAACAAAGTTTTAAGCAAGCTATGTCTCAGCCATCTCTTTTTGTCGTGGTGGGCAGCTGTTTGCAGCTCCAGTGTATGGAGCAGATTTCTATTTTCTACTCTAGAGAACCCTTAAAGAGTGGTCAGCTAACCATCTGTTCTCCTTTACACACAATAGAGTCATTTAATTTCCTTTCACGACTTTGTTTTTCTCAAGGCGCACACCTGGGCCTGTGATTAGTTCTGTAAGCTACATGACCAAGGAACTGAGGCCTAACCTTGGGTGTAGGAAAATAACTATTCTCTTTAGTCACCAGCCTGCTTTCTCACAGCCAGAATTCTTGGGTCTATAAGGTATAAAACTTTCTTGTTTATATTTTTTTATCCTCTACAAATCTCACATCTAACAAAGGAGAAGGTTACTTTTAGCCTGTGTGTGTCTCTTCTGTATCTCTTATCAGAGCAATGGGCAGAATGACCTAAACCATTTCTCGAATCATCTTTACCAGCTGTCCTAACCATGTATATCTTTTAGGCTAAGTCAGAAAGTCCAGTTAAATCATAGATCGAACTAACTGTCATTGTTCTTATAAAAGTCATCTTCGTTATGATCTGCAAGCACATTGCCCAGTGAGGAGTGGGAATTTCCCAAGAAACAATCACACTATACCAGATACAGTGGGATCTGTTCACATAGTAACCACACCATGCCAAATACAG
The DNA here is from genome assembly GCF_982192425.1 of Myodes glareolus. Classification (NCBI taxonomy): domain Eukaryota; kingdom Metazoa; phylum Chordata; class Mammalia; order Rodentia; family Cricetidae; genus Myodes; species Myodes glareolus. The sequence continues at coordinate 89,337,927 of NC_142034.1, forward strand.
CAGGAACACAGACAGCAACAGCAAACAGGAGGAAGCACAGCAGAAGAAGCAAGGGGCATTCTGGATACAACCCTGCCCCCTCTCCTGGGGCTTAGCCTCTCCAGGGTTTAGCATTGATATTCAGTAAATTGAATTCCATAAGCTCCATCGCTGACTGCAGCTCCCCTGACATGGTCACTGGCACTTGGGGGTCACTCAGATCATATTTACACAAGCAAGGGAGCAAACAGTATCCTTGTGGCTGGAGTGGTTTCTTCTTCATCTCCATTACTCTCTTTAAAACGTCTTTCCATAGGTACTGTGGGGATCTGACATTTCCCTCTAAGAAACGGTCCTATAGCAAGCCAACCACATCCTCCTTCTATCCTACAGTAGAAATAGTTAAGCATTCGTTATTTCATTATTGTGTCTATGACTTTTGCCGTATCTGCACGGCGTATATGTGACACTTAATAGCTGATTTGGATATCCTTTTAGTAGATAATTCACATGAAGAATGTCACAGCAGTCCCTACCATCCCAATGCCACATTTCTGATTACTCTAAGCCGAGTGCATGCAGTCACTGATTGCCTAGAGTTGGCCTTCGACTCTTTACCCCGGCCCTCACTTCAGATGTTAGTTACAGCCAGGGTCCCCAGGCCATCTGCATTTCTGTTGCCATTGACAATGGACTGAGGGATTCTCACTGCCTCTCCCCATTTGAGTGACCCCCCCTTCTCACTGTAGTTTTTATAATTCATTAGAATTTCCAGGATATCAGGAAAGTGCTATACTTAAGATGACAACTTTGTTATAAAAGATATAAAGCCAGGGTCAACCTGACGGAAGAGACAGGTAGGGCAGTCATGTCCTCTCTAGCAAACCCACCTGTCAGTACGTGAGTGCCCTCCGCCTGGGATGCTCCTCCAGCTCATTGCTCAAGAGTCTTAACTGAGTTGCACTTCATAGACTCAATGTATCATATCATCTGCCGTTGAAGAGATAAGGTAGCTCAGAGGGGGGCTGAAAGTTCTGACCCCCCCCCCAAACAATTATGTGGCTGTTTTTTCTGGTCATCAGGCCCTGTTCTGAATCTACGAGGGGTCCACCAAAGTTGCATTATTAGCACAAAACAGCCAGTGGATAATGGGAGCTCATTCAAAAGCCATAAAAGACATGCTTAATGCTCAGTGTGTTTTAAAGGCTTTATGAGCACTGCCCCAGACCAGAGACAAAGACCAAATCTATATGTTTTTCATTATATCTCAATACTTTTCCTAAGGGAGAGGTGAAGACACAGTTAGAAGACTGTGCCAATAAATGCAGTAAAAACATGGACCAGGGATGGACCCTAGTGTTAGAACACTTCCTTGGGCAGGGGTTCCTGAACTGCATAAAATGAAGACAGTGGACTGAACCCTCGTAGGTATTCACTGCTCCCTGCTCTCCCCTTATGCGTGAGATGTGACCAGCCGCTTCAAGCTCTGGCTATCTTAACTTTCCTGCCATGCTGGGCGGTACTTTGCATTTTGAATAGGAATAAATCCTCCCTCCCTTGAGTTGCTGTTTGTCAGGGGATTTTACCCCAGCAACAGGACAAGCAACCGAGATAACAACAGAAGGAAGCAGAAACTGAGTGTTATTTTTAGGAGCTTATTACAGTAGCTGTCAAAAAGTTCTGAGTCCCAAACCTCCTTTCTCTGTGAAAAGAAAGATGAATTGAGCTGAAGAGACTGCTCGGTGGATAAAAGTGCTTGCTGGGAAAGCAAGAGGATCCGAGTGTGAATCCTCACACTCTATATAAAGTCAGATGTGGAATCATCTGTAGTCCCAGCACTGCTAGTGTGAGACAGGGTAGATTTAAAAGGATCCCTGGATGCTCCCAGACCAGCCAGCCTGGCACACACAGCAGGATCAACGGCAAGAGACTCTGTATAAGGAGAGGAGCAGCAGCCAAAGGCTCCCTATGACCTCTACATACATACCATGGTACAGACATGTCTGCATTCATATACCCACACATCTGTAACATACATATAAAAATGCCCATGATAATAAGTATGTGAGAGGAAACCATGCCTTTCTTTTTCTTTTAAACAGCTTGCAAAGAAGACGGGGCTTACATGATGGGTCAGGGGGACTTGACATTGTATCTTTGTCCACCTAGCCTGCCTCCCACAGAAACCATGTCTTAGGGAATGGTGTCCTAACAACAGCCCCTTCTATCAGAGAAACAGTTCTGGTTCCTTGTCTTAAAGGACCCGAGCTCTGGAGCGTCCATTATAGCAGGCGTTCGTGATGACAGTTCTGTACAACAAGTCCCTTTGTATCGGAAATTCCCCCACCCCCACCTTGACCAAATGCCCGCGAGAGATGTCTTAGGGTAGGGAGATTCCTGCTGGCTCATGGCTTCAGTCATTGGATCTAGTTCTGTGATTTAGCATGGCGTCTTCGCAGTAGAAACACATGGAGGAGAAGAGCTGTCTACATCATGATAGATAGGAAGCAGGGGGTGGGAGTGTGGGCTCAGAGACTTGATATAACCTCCAGTGGCCCACCTCTCAAAGAAGGACCATCAGTAAGGACCAAACATTTAGTGCATACCATTGTGTATTCAAATTGCAACACCTCTCTTGGATGCGAGTTGGAAAACTTTCTTTCTTTGTTTCTTTAGTTATTCTGCATATTTACCAAAATGAAGGAAGGACATATTTGCAAAATGGATTGTCTTTGTGTATCAGCTTTTGGCTATTAGATTTATTTTTTTACTTTTATTTTATGTGTGTGACTGTTTTGCCTCTGTGCATGTCTGTGTACTACATGAATGTCTATTCGAGCAGAGACCTGAAGAGGGGATCAGATCCCCTGGACCTGGAGATGCACTGTGTGTGTTGGGAATCAAGCCTAGGTCCTCTATAGAGCAGCAAGTGTTAATAACAACTGCTGAACCATGTTTCCAGCCCTGGCTGTTAGAGGGCTTTTTGTTTCTACTGAGAAGTGATAGGGATTACTTCTGCTTTGGAAAGTCTAGTGGCCCAAGGAGAAGGAAGGTATTGGTAGCTGAGCATCACTCTGTCTCCACAGGCCAGGCAAAGCTGGAGAGAGGTCTGATTGCGCCCCCCCCCTCCCACCGAGGTCTAGCTTCCTAAATACCTTTGGTGTGGGTGGGTATTCACCACGGCTTCCATCTCCTAGGCCAGCAAGAAGGAACGCTTCCTCCAAGTGCAGTCCATGATGTACGACCTGATGGAATGGCGGTCCCAGCTCCTCTCAGGAACGCTACCCAAGGATGAGCTGAAGGAACTAAAGCAGAAAGTCACATCCAAGATCGACTACGGCAACAAGTACCTCTCGCCTCTGAAAATCTCCTCCCCTTACCCAGCCTCCCTGTCTTCCTTTTCTCCCTCGGAGAAGCCTAGTTTCATTTTTAGAGTTGGAGTTTGCCACTTTCTATTTGGGAGAAGGCTGTTACCTTAGCCCTGCGTGTGTGTCGGTGTTATTACACCCTGGGGCCCGGGGACACGCAAGCAGAGTGGAGGCTTGCATATACAGTCACTATTACTGGGTACCGCGCAGATTTAGGACACTACTTAACCTACTTCCGAGGGACGGGGAGTGCGGCCATGCTCATTCACTTTCGACCTGATGCCACTTTACCTCTGCATGGATAAAGTTCTCCTGGTGTGAGGTTTAGCTCCCCCAGTTGGAGTCATCCAAGCCACATGCCTCCCCCTAATTCACACAGTTACAAAAGTGTTTACCAAACGGGAACAGAAACAAGGGTTGGTTGCAATTGGAATGCTCTGGCATTATGGAGAAAATGAAACAAACTGACGAGGCAAGGCTATCCATTGACACTAATTATCCATTGACAGTAACATTAGTGTCAGAACTAATGCTCGATTGGCATGTTTTAAATACCAGGTTGTGTGGCAAGTTTCTTACAGACACTGCTTCACTGAGCTCTTTTAATAACTCTGCAGGGCATGTAGTTTTATTATCCCTTTTAGTCTTCAATTTAGAGGAAGGAACCGAGGCCATTAAAGGCAGGAGGTCGGGGCTGGAGAGATGTCTCTGGAGTTAAGAGCACTCATTGGAGCTGGGCGGTGATGGCACATGCCTTTAATCCCAGCACTCAGGAGGCAGAGGCAGGGTCCTCTTTGAGTTCAAGGCAAGCCTGGTTTACAGAATGAGTTCCAGGACAGCCAGGGCTACACAAAGAAACTCTGTCAAAATAAGTACATACATACATACATACTACATACATACATACATACATGTGTAAAAGCATCCAATGCTTTTACATAGGATGCCATTTTAGCTCCCAGCACATACATGGTGACTCACAACTGCTTACAACTCCAGCTCTAGGGAATCCAACCTTCTCTTCTGTACTCTAAGTAGTCACACATGTACATGTATGTGTGTACACACATGGGCACCAATTAAAAATAATACAACTCATATTTTTTTTTAAAAAAAAGTAAAGTTGGTTGTTCAGCATTGGGTAGCTAGAAAATGTCACCCCCAAGGTGTAGACCCCCAGGGTGTAGACCCCCAGGGTGTGGACCTATGCTACATTGGAAAACTATAAAGCCTTTCTCCCCTTTCAGTTTTATGAATGCCCTTCAAATTCCTATGTATATTTTCACTTATTCCAACATACACGTGTGGAGCAAGTATAATTAGATTGATTTCCTACTATGTGTGTGTGTTGCAGAAATAAAAGTCCCTATCTATTAAGGGATACCAGGGCCACAGTCCAGTTAGTATGCTATGACTGAACGGCTGTGTATTGCCGTGAGTTTGGTAACTTAGGAAGCAAGACTGTTGTTCACAGATTTGGAGATGGAAGCTAGGAGAAGCTCCCTGGAGGAGATGCTCCTTCCGGCGTGAAGGGTAAAGACGTTTTAAGCCGACAAAATGGGGACACCAAGGTGCAGGAGAGATCATGGCATGTTCCGAGACCACAGAGAGGGGACTGAACCCTGGACTTGAGGGAAGTCTCTAGAGACTAGGAAGACATTACTCAGTAGTCAGACTCTCCTGCATTCGTTGTGTTCACCAGGATAAGGTTCCAATGCAGAAAGACAAGGCCAGTGTCCACCTGCTTCCCATCCCGGAAGCCCGTCCCTCTGCTGGTCCCCTGATGGCATCTTGGACGTGTGTCCAAATCTGTTTTCACAGCATGTCATCCCACAGTGATAGGGTTCGCCATGCAGCTGCTTCTGCCATGGGTGTGCTTGTGTCTTAGCTGAGCACAGCTGCAGCCGAGCATGTGGGAACTCAGGGTGTTTTCTGCTCTGCAGAATAACCTTCAGATGTGATTTCCTCAGTGGGTCTCCTGAGAAGGTCTAGGGTGGTAGAGATGACCGTCGTTTATAGAAGGTCCTCTTCCCTTCCCTTCCTGCCCCTCTGGCTATGGTAAGTATTCCTGCAGCCACTGAGCATCTGAAGTATCCAATCATCGGCTCTGTCCTGCCTTTCCTCACACCGTTGCCCTTTTGCAACCATCGCTGCCTTAGTCATTTCTGATTTTTTGCCTGGGAGGTTTTGCCACAGTGGTAACGGAATGAGTGGAGGGTGATAGTGGGAGAAGGAAGAGGAAGACAGCTCACCCTAAGCTAGGCCCCCCTCTGTAACAGCCACTAGCCCAGTCTGGTGTCTTTATTTTCAACCTTTCCCTTTGGGGAAGTGAGAGATGGCCCACCACAGAGCCTAAGCTAAGGGGTCCTTTGTTTCTTGCTTCTCTTGCCTGCTGCTTCAGTTGGAAGTAAGAGAACTGGGCACTTTACTATTGCCCTGGTATCTTGGACTTGCGGCTTCTGTGTAGGATGGATGGCTTCCTTGCATCCAGGAGGCTAGAATCTGGACAGAACTTCAAGGAAGCAAAAAGAACACCAGAGCAGCTGAATCTGAGTCCTGGAAAGATGTTAAGAGTCTCCCCATTCCATTTGTTCAGGTAGCAGAATTCCATCGTTTGTAGGGTGGTGTCTTTGGGTACAGACTTATACAATGTATAATACAACCTCCATGTAAGGCAGAAATGATAACAAGAAGTGAGGGGGTGCTGATGGTAACTTTCTGAGCACTCTCTATCTGGCAGGAATATTTTAATCACCTCCCACCACCCACATTCAGCTCATCATGACAATGAGTTTAGAAGGTGGATACCATCACCGTCACCATTTCTCTGATGAGGAAACGGAGGCTCACAGAGTGTTTGGTGCTTTGGCTCCAGAGGCAGCAGAGCTGGGATTATAGTTCTAGGGTCCAAGTGTTTAGGGGCTGTGTTCTTCTGCCTCCAAGTGGCTGCATGATGTAGTGAGCAAGGCAGAGAAGCAAAGAGACACTGTGGGTAAGAAGACTTACTCTCAAGAGTAGAGTGGACATAGGCAAGAGGGATGAAGGAAGCAAAGTGGATGCTCTGACTAACAAAACTAGCAGAAGTTACACACTGGGTGTTCCAGGTTCCTCTCCGTTGCTATGATAAACCCTAATCAAAAGCAACTCAGAAGTGGAAAGGGTTTACATGGCTTACCTTTCTAGGGCACAACCCATCCTTGTGAGAATTACAGACAGATGCTCAAGCAGGAACTTGAAGAAGAAATCAAAGAAGAATCCTGCTTTCTGGCTTACTCACTCATAGGCTCATGCTTCCTTAGTGTTCTTATATAGGACAGAACCACCTGTCTGGGCATGGTGCTACCCACAGTGGGCTGCAGCCTCCTGCATCAGTTAGTAATCAAGATAGTTCCCCACAGACATACCCAGAGGCCAGTGGTTCTCAACTTCCCTAGTGCTGAGACCCTTTAATACAGTTCCTCATGTTGTGGTCACCCCCAACCATAAGATTATTTCACTGGTACTTTATACTATATTTTTGCTGCTGTTATGAATCATAATGTAAATATCTTAGAAGCAATCCTTGGGAGGGTCATGACCTACAGGTGGAGAAACAGGGGCATAGGTCAACCCGCTCTAGGAAGTTCCTCAGTTGGTGATGCTAGGCAGTCAAGTTGACAGTTAAAGCTAACTAGGACACTAGGTGAAGTGTTACAATGGTTAATCTTGATTGTCACTTGATTGGGTTAATAAATGCCTGGGGGATTAATAAACACTAGTCCAGGCGTATCTCTGAAGGTGTTTCTAGGTATCTTGATGGCTTTGATTCCTACTTTCTTGACCTATTCATAGTATGGCAGCATTATTGGAAGGTGAGGAAGGGAAGTATTTCTTTATGGGGTGTGTCCTTGGGATCTACATCTGACCCTCGTCCCATCCTGGATCCCCCTTTCTCTCCTTCATGGTTACCAAGAAAGGAGCTGCACTACCCCATCATTGCATACCCACCATGAACTAGTGAGCCAAGGCACATCCTTCATCTTTGAAGACTGTTTCCATAAAGCATTTAGTCACAACATCCAGACAGTTTGAGTAACACAAGTGGTTATGAGCGTCTCCGAGCAGCAGTCAGGGAAATGAGTGGTGAGTGCAGACAGGCGCTGGGAAGGAAGCCTGGAGCGCCTAGTAGAGATGCTTAGATTTGTTCCGAGTGTCACAGTGAGCCTGGCAAAATTTAGTTCAGGGTTCCTTTATTCTCTTTCTTTTAAAAATATTTATGGGGTGGGGGATTTCCTGTTGTACCCCTGCTCAGGTTTGTGGTCTTGCTTTCTTGACCAGAAGAGAGCAATGGGGCTCCCCTCTGAGGAGACCGCATCAAAACATCCCTTTCCCCAAAATGAACAGATGCTGATTCAGCATAGTGGGGTCCACCTGAAAGACAGCCCTGACTGCGCCCATGTTCCGAAGGAGAATGGCCATGAACAAGCTGTTCCATATCCAAGCAACGAGGAATCCTTACCTGAGTTCTCCAAGTCTCAAGACAGCTGGACCTGGGAGGATGTTTTATTCATCCATTTCAGAACTGAATCCCCTTTGATCAGTTTTGAGGGGAAGAGCTAGAGAGATCTCGAGGCTAAATTATGTATTGGCTCCTCTCCATCTTTTCCGAGGTCACGTGAGCCTCTGCTCAGCATTAGCTGAGTTCATTTATCCCTCTTGGCATTGCTCTCTGGGCAGCACGGGCAGGCAACGTTATGAGTCATATGTAGCTGGGAGTTAATTTCCCAATGAACGTCCAAATCGGTGATCCTTGGCTCCCTCCTGTTTGTATCTGGATGCGATGCAAGGTGTGCCTCCAATTCTGGTTCTTAAGTAAGAGGAAGCTGTAATCTCCTTCATTTGCCCTTGATATGCCTCTGAAGCCTGATACTTTGTAATGGAGCCCAACAAGGTGACTGTTGGCCTTCTCCGAACCGTTCTTCTAAGCACGGATGATTGATACTCTCTGACCAGCATCAAATGCAAGAGGAGCTTCACGTTACAATCTGCCAACCCACCCCTCCTCCCGGCCCGATCCATACACTGTTCCCAAGAGGAGAACAGTTTAGAGTACGGGTGCAGAGTGCAGGGAGGGTGCTGTGTTAGCTTGCATTAATACTGTGACTTTGAGACAATTAACCAGCTCCCTCTTCTTAGTCTCTTTTAAATGGGGAATGGGAATGAGTACAAACAGCACCAGGCTTTCAGGGGGTGCTGAGTGCAGTACCAGCTGAAGAGAGTTACTGCTTGTGACTTTCCTGTCTGTGCTGGTGACAGGCAGAGTGACAGGTGCTGTTGACACAGATCAATGCCAAAGAAGCGAAAGCTTGTGGCCTGGGAGCTGAGCAGCTGAAGATCAGGTAGTGGGTAGCAATCAATATATCCCAGATCGCTTTGCCTCAACAACCATTTCCGTATACTATTGAATAATATGTGAGTACCTGTGTGTGTGTGTGTGTGTGTGTGTGTGTATGGAGTGAAACATTAAGCAAACCGAGACACCACATATGTCTCCTTGGACTACTCCATGCCTCCCAGTCCCAGGCCCTCTGCTTTTCTCATGGGTAACCCAGGTCTGCACTGTGGTCCTTATGTTTGCATCTAGATCTTTGCTCATGGCTATTCTTATACATACAACTAGGAAACACGTCTGGCTAGGTTTGTCATTGTTCTGTGGTTTGGCTTATTTCATATAGAACGCACTGTTGTTCCACATTTTATTTTGTTCATGGAGATATTTTGCAAAATACGCCAAAACACACTATCTCTGTGTGTGCATGCTTTCATGTATGCAGGTACAATGTGTGTGCAGAGGGAGACACAGGCGGGAGGACAACCTGGAGTGTTATACTTTAGGCTCCGTCCACCTGCTCCCATTTATTTATTATACACAAGGTCTTTCACCAGCCTAGAACTCATCAAGTTGACTAGGCTGGCCAGCCAGGGAACACTAGGGATCTGCCTGTTTCTCCAGCGTTGGCATTAGAAGCATCTGCCACCATGCCTGCTTTTGTTCTGTGGGTTCAGAGAATTTAGCTCAAGTCCCCTTGCTTGGAAAAAGAGCATTTTCCTGATTGAGCCCTCTCACCAGCCCCGAAATGATACACTTAAAAATCCCACTACCTAGTGTTCCGTTATTGATCAGCTTCCTTAGCTGCTCCCAAGTAGAGGTTCCCGAAGTAGAGGTTTTAACTTCTAATCAACCCTTTGCTGCAGAAGACACCACACCCTAAGGCCTCTCCAGTGAGTGTCGCCTTTGGTTCTTGCCTTACAGAATCCTTGAGCTTGATCTAATTGTCAGAGACGAAGATGGAAACATACTGGACCCTGATAACACCAGCATCATCAGCTTGTTCCATGCTCACGAGGAGGCGACCGAAAAAATCACAGAGCGCATCAAAGAGGAAATGGTGAGCTCTGCTCTGGAGGCTTTGGCCAAGCCAAGCTGACGTTTCGCACACTGTAAACTGAAAATCACAGGCTCGTAGACTGCACTGTGTGATTTCAAGGGGCCATCTGCCCTCCAACCTGAGATGATCAGCAACAATGAAGGCTGTATTAAGTTTTTGTACTTAGATCTGTAACTTATTAGGCGTGCGGCCCACAAGTAATTAAACGCCAGGCAGGTTTCCCAGTCTTGGAGCTTTTAGATTCTAGAGGAAAGAAGAGAAGAAAGGTAGCAAAGATGTAAATTAATTAATTAAAAGATGACTGTAGCGGCTGATAAAAGACAATAAAGTAGGCACCGCGAATCAGGGACTGCTTTGCGAGGACTGGGCAGGAAAGGTCTCTTGGAGGCGTGAAAGAATAATGTCGAAGCCACTGAGGGGGGATGTCCCGAGGGGATCTGTGGCAGGTGCTCCAGGTAGGGGAAGCAGCAAATGCAAAGGCACTGAGGTAAGTCCTGAAGAAGTCTGGTGTGGGTGGGGCCCGGTGAGCTGTGGGGAGTGGTCTAATTTGCAGAAGTAAGCAGCAGAGTCTGGCTCCAGAGCAGCCTGGGGATTGTGGGAGAAAGAGCTCAGACAGCCATCTAAGTAGGATGGCAAGCCAGCAAAAGACTTGAAGGAAGATTAAGCCTGGTTTATATTTAAACACGGCCACTTTAACTGCCGTGTATTTTTATCTTAATTAAAACCTTATTTTTTTTAAGACAGACACCTGCAAACAAAACTATAATGCATCAAAATAAATTATTCATGCATAAGTGCACAAAAATAGATCTGATAGTGAAAACGAAGACTCTAATGTAGAGCTTCACGGTGTCAGAATGATTGTTCTTACTGTATAGTTCATTAAGATGGATAGACTTGGGCTCTGATTAATTGCTGTGAGTTATTGGAAAGCAACTACATTTTTGGACTTGCTTTCACGTAGTAAAAATCGCTATCGCTAAGCTTCACTTAGATGTATGTTAGTAATGCATGGTGATGGATATTCCCCTCAACAATTGGCGTACAGATAATGCTACCATCTTCCTTACAAACTTCTTCATGTACCTTCCTCATTCAAGCCCAGAAATCCATAATTTGTATTCTCTTCCTCGTTCTGACTCTTCTAGAGTATCCAAATAGAATATCCAGTGTTATTTTTTTTTCTTGGGCATTTTTGACTTAGCATATTGTTTTGGGAATTCCTTTTAGTACGCATATTAATGAACATTTTTGTTTTGTTTTGTTTTTTATCAGTGCTGAGTCAGTATACTGCTGGCCTAATGTTGATGTGTTTATCACTGGCCGTACTGATAATCACTGTCTGATTGTAGGGTGTTTGGGTAGTTGCCAATGTGCAACCTGGCATAATGCTACTAAGAGCCATATCTTAGTTAGGATTTCTATTGCTGTGATCAAAGCAGCTTACAATGCACAGGACACACTCTGTCACCAAGGGGAGTCAGAACTGGAACTCAAGGCAGGAACAGAAGCAGAGGCCATGGAGGACCACTGCTTCCTTGCTTGTTCCTCATGGCTTTGTTCAGCCTGCTTTCTTATACAACTCAGGACCACCCGCCCAGGATACCACTGCCTGCGGTGGGCTATGCCTTCTTCTCTCTGTTAGCAATAGAGAAAATTCTTGACAGATTTGCCTACGGGCCAATCTTATGGAGGGTTTTTTCTCAGTTGAGAGTCTTTCTTTCCAAGTGACTTTAACTTGTGTCAAGTTGACATAAAATTAACCAAACACACGAACACTTACAGATTTCCTTTATAATGTGTGCTTTTTATGCCACTAACTTCATGGAGAGTTATGGGTCAGTGGTAACATCTCCCAGGATAGGAAGATGAAAGCAAGCAGGGTCAAAGTGACAACCCTCAGACTGCAAACACTTACGGTGACTGAGCTGGCTGAATGCTCAACTATTCCAGCTTACAGTGGAGGGGCTCCTCGTACTCCAGACAGTGTTTCTATTGTTTTACGTGGTACTGGGCTTACTTGTTATATCTTCCTTTTTTTCTTCTTCTTTCTACGCTTCAGTCAAAAGACCAGCCAGATTACGGGATGTATTCTCGGATCTCCTCATCTCCTACCCACAGCCTCTACGTCTTTGTGAGAAACTTTGTGTGCCGAATTGGGGAGGATGCTGAACTCTTCATGTCTCTCTACGACCCCAACAAACAAATGGTCATAAGGTCAGTGTGTCCGGTGTGTCCTGGCTGCTCAACCTGTGGGAAGCTGGACTGGGCGACACACAAAGGATCTTTTCCTCTCACCTTTCTTTGCGGAGTAGTCCCTTCCAGAAAAGAAACTCAGCATCAGTGAAAGTGTGGGAAGGACTCCTTGGGAGGGTGTGGGAGTTGGGCGGAAGTGCTATTTGCCCCTGATTTGTTTTCTCAACGGATTTGTGGTTATGGTAATGTGTCTTGGTGATGAAAAATTGCAAGACTCAGACAAATAGCAATGGATAGGATAAAAATACCTGTTTTTAAAATGGGAGCTGAGAAATGAATGGTGGAAAATCTCCATCCCCCACAAAAGCTCACACACTCATTCTGCTGTTTGATTTTCCTTAACCCTAATGAGGCTGCTAAACAGACTGACGCTTGAGTCGGCTGTTTGCAAACTGTGAGCGTTGACCTCTCTGGGCCATTGCTTTCAGACTTTAATGAGAAAAGCACAGGTGAATATGGGCACAGCATACCAATGGGCATCATCGTGAATGCCTGCCATTGACTGCTCTTGGGAGTGAAGGAAGCTAGGAAACTTCTGGGTGACTCAGCTCAAGGAGGGAAAACGCCTTTGGGAATCTTGAAGATTGTTCCCTTCTGCCCCATTCATCCCCTTCCCCTGTGCTTGTGGCTCAGCCAGTCCTTGCTCTCAGGTGATCCTTATTGGTTTCTATGCAGTGAGGGTTTTGGAGGAATGGTTCCTGTTTGGCACATTAAAACGGAGCTGGATTATGATCCTTCCGTGTTTATAAGGAAGATGGTATTTTCCTAGTTCAACATTAGGGTGATTAGATGAAGTCACAGGCAGCGCACCGTGAGGAGTGGTGGTGCTTTAGTTAACAGTGGGTTCTCCCGGAGACGGTGAAGCACGGCTGGGCTGTTCAGGTAGGAGGACTGCACCGAGCTCTATATTCGATCTCATTTGAACCTAGAGTGAAGTTTTGGCGAGAAAGTGAAACTCGAAGAGGTCAGAAAACATGCCTGAAGTCACACCTGTTTATAAACGACCGAGCTGAAGCTTAGATCTATGCCTATCTGACTCTAAAGACAAATTACATTCCATTTGATTTTGCCACTCAGGGTTTTTTTTTTTCTTTTCTTTTCTTTTTTTTTCCGCTTGCCACCAGAGTTTCAGCACCCTTCTCCTCGAAAGCTAGACTTTATCACACATCTAAGTCCCTATCATTCAGCTGGCTCAGTCTCAGTGGATATGATACTAGAACTTGGTACTTACTTGATCACACCCAGCAGATACTAGAAATACACTAGTTTCTGCTCCTTTAGGACCCTTGACCTATGTGCCCTAAGTTCCTGGCTATCTCCTAAAAATTGCCCTGGAGGCAGTTGACAGCACTGTTAGAAGCCCCGTGTCCCTTAGATATGTGACAACTTGGATCGGCATCAGTGAGGTTGCCTGGCCCCTAGTCCACTCAATGATGGATGGCCTCAGCCAGCTTTGTGGAGGGAGGCGATAGATCACTGAGATGGCCACTGTGTTCCCTGATGTACCACCCTGGATGATATGGGCGAGGGGAGGTGCCTGAGTGGTGCCTTTGTGAGTGTCAGGGACACAGGGCAGCCCTTAGGAGGAGCAGGAATGGGGGCGGGGAAGCACCAAGATGGTGAAAATGCTAACCAGGAGAAAACAAAGCACAGAAGAGGGGCCTGGAACATTCCCTGTGTTAGTCTGACTTGACTTAGGTGCTCTTTTTCTTCCTCATACTGCACTCTCCTTTCCTGCCCACTCTAACCACTGTTAACCTACTTTCCCAGGCAGAAGTTAAGACTTCCTCTGTGGGGGCTCAGATGTGAACTGGAGACAAGTTGCCTGGTACTGATCTTTCCATGTCAGGACCATTTGTGGCCAGGCTCCCAGGATACCCAAAGAATGGAAATTGAAAATACGGGTTTTTTTTTTTTTTTGGTAGGGCAAAAACGTAACAGCGTGGGCATGAGGCCAGTACTGAGCTTATGTCCCCAAGAGTTTAAGAGGATGGAACAATCCTTCCTCCTCCTCACCTGTGTCAATGGTGAAGGCTCAAGCCTTCAGATTCTATCATCAGCTCTTCTTGAGCAAGAATGGATGGGAGCAGTTCAGCCCTCTAAATTGCTTTTCTTATTTATGATTGCATTTCTCTCCAAAGGAAATTGCTGGCGCCTGCTGTTTAGAGGCAGCAAGCTGGTCAGAAAGGGGATTGCTACATGTGATGAAAGGTACTGGGCAGAACCCAGGTACTTCAATACGAGTAATCCATAAATAATCAGGGGAATCACTTAACATATTACTGACAGAGCCTTCTTGGACAGTTTGCTGTCAATCCCACTGAAAATTTTGGCTCTTACCAAAAATGAAAACAGAAGGTAATTGTACACTTAATTTGCTTGTGTTTTGACCTTTGGTTGATTGAAGGCTGGACCCCGTGCGCTCTAGGTCCATGTCCTTCTTTAAGTTTTGTTCGACCTACTCTGGTGAACAGTGTGAGTGGGTCTGGCTGGGTGGAGCGGACTTGTCATCTCAGCTATCCTGGAGACTGAGGCAAGAAGGTTGTGAGTTCAGCGCCACTCTGGGGAAAATCAACAACAGCAACAGAAACAACCGGCCTGAGGGTACACCTCTGTACTCCAGCACTTACCTTGCATATACAAGTCCAAGACTTCAATACCCACCGTTTTCAAAGTAAACAAAAGCAAAAACAGCAACCTAACAACAAAACTTCAAACAAACAAGCAAATACCATTCAAACAAGAAGGCAATTATCAATCTGAGTGGAGGGAAGGTCTCTCTCTCTCTCTCTCTCTCTCTCTCTCTCTCTCTCTGTGTGTGTGTGTGTGTGTGTGTGTGTGAGAGAGAGAGAGAGAGAGAGAGGGAGAGAGAGAGAGAGAGAGGGCTCTAAGTAAGGCAGTTTTCTTTCACCTCATTGAATTCTTTTATGCTGCCTACTAGAATGAATTTGGTTATATTATTATTTTAATATTCTTACTTTAAATTAGTGGGCATTTATTTAACATCAACTGTGTGCTTCTGGATGGCATAAAACACCTAATGACTCATCTCAGTAAAGTGTACTATGCTTCTAAGTAACGTTAGTGCTGCTTCTTCGGTCTTTCTGGCCTGGATGGGCGGGTAGTACTCACTACAGGGGGTATATGTGATTGCCGGTAGTGGTCAGATAGCAGATTATGATGCCTAAATCCTCGGGGATAGCTGAGTAATGGTTGTCACCATCCCTTCATACAATTCTTCACTGTATTTCTATTACTTCACAATTTTTTTGCAAAGTTTATTCTATTTTATCTGTATTTGTGTGCCTATTTCCATGCATGCCACGTTTGTGAAGATGCCTGCAGAGTCCAGATGAGGGTCTTAGTTACCCTGGAACTGGAGTTGCATGCCAATGAGAGCTTCTGCATGTGGGTGCTGAGAACCAAACCTGGGTCCTTTGCAAGAGCAGCAAGAGCTCATAGCCCTGATCCATCTCCCCAGCTCCCTCCATTAGTTTTAAGAGCGAGTCGAACATCCCCAGATGATCTACAAGGCCCATTTGCTCTGGGTCTCTGTATAATTTTCCCCACACCACTTAACTCTTAAAACTCTTTCCCGGATTCCGTCCATGGCTTTTACACACATCTTTACCTCGCCTGAAACCTTTTCTAGTCCGTGCTCAATTTGACTACATGTGTTTTCTTTAGCAAAGATGTCTCTCACCACCTATGCCAGGGCAGGACTTTCCAACGTGCATTCTTACAACGTCTTGAATGTTTTCTTCACAGCACACTTGCATGCCATTGCAATTGCCAAATGGCAGTAGAATAGTCTATTTAAGTGGATTGAAGGTGACAACTGTGCGGCTCCTCATACTAAGACATCCTGTTAGTAGAAACAGTTGTACCTTCAAAGGACCACTTCAAAAAAATCCAAATCCTGACTCAGTCTCAGAAGGAGAGTGGGCTGGAAAGGGAGATACACTCATGGTGTTCTTCAGAGCCTGCTAAAATCCTCTCCTCTCTCATCTCTGACTTTGCCAATAACCTCTACCGAGAGTATGCAGCTGCTCAGCAAAAAATACTAGGCAGCTGCGCCAGGATGTTCTTAGCAGTTGGGGAGGAAAGGTGTGCATGGATACACATATGTTCATATTTCGTCCCCCACTTAATGTCTGTCTCCCAACACAACTTGTCCTTCAGAGGGAAGGCTCTCTCAAACATCTCCCTGTCTCCAGTAGCCACTACAGTGCTAAAAATGTAGCTGATGCTCCTGCATGTCTTTGAACGGATGCCCCACCTGTAACAGACTGCTATTCTTCCTCCCACAGTGAGAACTATCTGGTACGATGGGGCAGCAAGGGATTCCCAAAGGAGATTGAGATGCTCAATAACCTGAAGGTGGTCTTCACGGTGAGTGTGTGCTCTACACGCCCAATGACCTGGCCTTGGGAGAGAGGCTGGCTGGGCATTGCTCAGGATGGAGCGGGGATCCACACAGAGCTGTGCTCTGGCTTTTTATAGGGCTCATTGTTCATGGAGTCATTATGTGTCTTAAGGATGTCGTTGGGCGTTGGGAAGATGAGTCTTCTCCTTTGCTCTTCCCCTTCCCTGTCTTTCTCACTCTGTGCACACAGACAACAGTACCATCTTAGCAAGTGTGTCTCCCTGATCAGCAATGGTTAGGTGACCAGGGCACAGATGCTACTAGTTTTGATTTTCTCGTTAATTCACAGTAAATCTAATTTTCTTTCTTTAGTTCAGGCCTTTCTGAAAACACTTCTAAAATTCATCAGGAAAAAAAAATAGGATCTTTCAAGGACACTGGCTGTCTTAGTCAATGGGACATTCTGAATATAATTAAGCCATAGGTAATTAAAGACCTGGCATGTCCTTAGGACCATCCTTCCAAATACTAATACTTAACTAGCATGACTTATATGTAGAAGGATAAAGTCAATTGTTATTTGGATGGGTTGTTTCTGAGAGTGAACTTGGCCCTTTAGCTCTGAGCAGGGGGCTCAGTAAACAGAATGAGATAAGGTAATTTCCAGCAGAGACCCCTCTCTCCTATCCTTTCTTCACTAAGGATACAAGCATTGTCTACAAGCTCCTTTGGGGAGAAGACTTTGCTCCTCCGTGCTCCATTGCCTGCATTAGAGGGGGAAATTATGGAGGAGGAGCTGGGATGGGTTTTGGCATTGACCAAACTGATGAGTTGGATCCAGAAGTGACCGACATGCTAGATTAACCTACCTTGCTCTACAATAATTTCCCTGTTACAGCCCATTAAGTGCAGTGTCTTATGTTACATTGTGATTAGATTGGGGGTGTATTTGATTTATTTTGTTTGTTATTTCCTGAAAAAATAGGCCAGAGGCATGGAATGGGATCATAGGTTCTAATTGCTGAGACAGAGTTTTCTTGGCATATACAAATGCACTTCAATCTTGTATATCTATTGCTAGTTAGAAGGAGGAGCCTATTTATTTGCTTGATAAATAGGAGAGTCCCACAGGGCTTCGTGATTAAACCAAAAGACATATGTTCCATGAGACGGGGGAGGACAGGGAATAAATCAGTGCTTTGCTGTGCAGAGGACCAGCCCCTGATATGAGCGTGAAGGAAAAGGCAGGGGCAAGTTTGTGTCACACAGGATTAGTGAGAATGGGATCCTGGCTTCTCTGAATTCTGTGGTGCCACACCTCTGCTCCGCAGAACAAGTGACCTTGAGACCTTCGGTTGATTGGCTGGACAGACTGATGTGTCCCTCCCTTGAGATGATTGACAGCTTCATTTGGAAATATGAAAGGTCATGGTGCTCTTATGTTTTGTATGGATTCAAGAGCCACTTGTAAGCTCAGCGCCTGCTGCTAGGGTACAGCAGCAAGCAAGCTGATGAGGCCTCTGCTTTCAGGTCCACTAATAGGGGTCCTGAAATAATAATAAATTATTAATAATAATTGACATAAAATTAATTTTCATTAGTTTTATTTTTAAAAATGATTATACTTTGTTCTTACAGAATTTCAGTATTTGGGGGGAAGCGGAACAATAGAACTTAGAATCAGCATCAACTACTATAATAACCAGGGGTGTTAGCATGCCTTTTCTCCCTACTCTTCTTTTCTGCAGCTTCAGACTGCAGAAAAGGAGAAAAAACATAAAATAAAATTTTATTAAAATATAATTAATAAATAAATGAGTAAAGACACAGTAGCAATGTCAGAAAGCGATCCAAATAGCAACGGTAATTAAAACAGGGCGGCACAATGACGTAGGACTGCGAGCCCCTTTCAGCTGGGTGTCACAGCAATGTTGACTGAAGTTGGGTATGAGATACGACCTGGCAGCTGGGGCACTAGTTGGCCTTCTTTCTCTACCCTCTGGATGTTTGCTCTCTCTCTGGTCTCCTGTTTGGGGTCAGGATGGTGACTCCTTGGACCTGAGAAGTTGGCATAAGGGTCTGGCTGATTGCTGATGTCTCCTGCATCGACTCCCTAAGAGTTTGTCCTCTTTGGTCTGCCGTATGGAAATGGGGTGTATCACGAGGCCCCCCGATGCATTAGTCCAGTCTGGAGCTGCAGGAAAAAGGACGAGGAAGGGAAAGACGTGCTAATGCAGACATTGTTATAGCAGGAGATGCCTTTTAAGTTCTATTGCTTGTCTTTCCACCAAATGTTGGAATTTTGCAATACCAGAATAGAGGTGACTGGGTGGGGACAGCCTTAGACTGGAGCCTGCATTCTCAACGAGGATAGCTTGTTCACATGCTGGGCCAAGAATTCTACCTGGGCTGCAAAGCATGTGTTCAGGCAGTTTGCTGTGGTGTATGGAGTGTTGACATTCTCTAGGGCCAAGGATCCTCCCAAAAAGTTCTTAAAGAATTGTATTTTTCTTTGAGGACAAGTGACATCTCTTCTTAGGGTGTGGGGAGAGATGGTGTCTCAGGACCTTGGTTCTGAGTGTATCTAGTGTATTAGTCTGCCAGCGCTGCTGTAATGAAACTTCATAGATTGGCTGGGCTAACAGACATTGTTTTCTCTGCGTTCTGGAGACTAGACATCTGGCGATAATGTGTGGGCAGGGTTGCTTTGTCTGAGAGCAATCTTCGGTTTACAGACAACACCCTTCTTCCTTTGGCATGGCCATGTGTGCATGTGAACTTGTGTGAGTGCATGCATGTGTGGGCATGTGTGTCTCCTAGTCTCGGCTTGTGAAAACACATCGTATTGGATTAACCGACTCTGACGACCTTGCCTTAACCACATTTTCTCTGCAAAGGCTGCTTTCTGAAGGCGGTCAGGCTCTGAGGTGCTGGAGTCAGGACTTCAGCACAGGTGCATGTTGGCAGAAGCCTTTCCAGTGTCAAAGTCTCTCTGGCTCCTGAATGGTTCACAAAGACACAAGTCAAAATATTTAAAAAATAGATAAAAAATCTTGACATGGGGGACAAGTAATTAAGAAAGGGGTTCATTATAAATGACTGAGGACAGAGATGTTAATCATGGAGAGAACCTGATTATACAGAGGAATAAGAGGCAGGCATTTGGGTAGAGGTGTGCTTAGAAAGAAAGATCCAGAGAGAGAGAAAGAGAGAGAGAGAGAGAGAGAGAGAGAGAGAGGAAGAGAGGGGGGGGGAGAGAGAGAGGAAGAGAGAGGAAGAGGGAGAGAGAAAGAAAGAGAGAGAGAAAGAGAGAGAGAGAGAGAGAGAGAGAGAGAGAGAGAGAGAGAGAATTGTACATCTCCAGAGCAATAAAGCAATCTATGTGGATAAAAATAGAGAGACTAGTGAAGAATCAGCTGGCGAGGACAGCTGGGTGTATTATGTCTAGCCCTTTCATGTCAGCTTGGAAAGATGAGCACTAATGCAGAAGGAAACAGGGAGCTATTGAAGTTGTTGGGGGATGAGAAATTAAAAAAAAAAATCAGCATGGCTTCCAAAGATGAATTCCCAAAAGGTTCTAGAATGGGGCGGTTGGAGGAGTCCTGCAGGTCCTTCAGGGTCAGGCAGGGGGCGACACAGCAGGCTTTCTCAGGTTGCTATTGCACTTCTCCTTCTCCCTGCCTGTCAGGGGGATCCCGATGATGGAGAAGCCATCCTCCTCTCTGCCAGACGGTGAAAGGAGTGCCCTTCGTGACTCAGGGCTTTCAGGAACAGTCTAAAATATAGGTGCTTGCCTCTACAGGGAAGCAAGACAGCTAGAAACTCCGACCTTACAGAGTAAAAAGTTTTGAGCAGAATTCCTCCTTCTGTAGGAAAACTCGGATTTTGCTATGAAGGCCTTAAACACGGCCCACAGATGTTATGGAAGAGAACCCCATTCACTAAAGTCAACTGAGGAGGTTCATACCTTCATAGCGACGTTGAGACTAGTGTTTGTACATTGTAGCTTAGCCAAATAGGCACATGAAATTTAACTAACCCAGTTCCTTGGAGGGAGATGTGGGCCATATCCGGGGCTTGTGTTATACTCAGAGACACTCCCCTCTGCATCTCCTTCTTCTCACACCACTCACAGTGAGAGGCTGGGGCTGGCTGCTCTGCCTGTTCCTGGCTGAGTTGGCAGCTTTTCCCCGGTGCATATGCTCACAAGAGAATTAACTCAGAGGGGAAGCTGCTCCCCAGCAAGGGTGGGCCCAGGGTTGACTTTCTAAGCTGACCTATTAGCGTGTCTTGCTGTTTCTGCCCCAGCTCTTCCTGGCTGGCAGGGAGCCTGATGAAGATGGGGCACCTAAATACACTGCAGTAGGATGCTGAGCCGCTCAGGGCATGCCTCTGCGATGCTGCTTCAGTTACTAATCTCCCTCTCAGAGTCTCCAAGGATCAAAGTCATGACAAGGACCAAGGTCATGATCCAGAGGAAGTGTTCTTACAGGGGAAGGTGGGATGCAAAAATAGCATCATCTTAGAGGTGCTTGATAACACTGTCAGGGATCAGACGAGATGGTGCAGAATGGCATCTCTAGAGTCCTGCCACTCAGGATCTCAGCTGGGCCCTGCCTTCCCTATCTGTTCGAAGGGTGTGGTGACCTCAGTTTCCACCTTTCCTACGACCGATGGTGACACTACCATGCTAACCACACTCCTTAGAAATGGCCATTGCTTTGCTCCTATTTTACTTGTTTTGATTAAACATACAATTGAAACTGCTTTCTCTTCTGTTCTTATAGGATCTTGGAAACAAAGACCTCAACAGGGATAAGATTTACTTGATTTGCCAAATAGTCCGAATTGGGAAGATGGATCTGAAGGATACTAATATCAAGAAGTGCACCCAGGGGCTGAGGAGGCCCTTTGGGGTGGCAGGTGATGACTGATGTCTACACTTAAATTCGAGCACACGTTTCTATGTGGCTGAATTGTAAAGATTATTTCTACCCTTCCACCCCTGCAAAACCTGGGCCGAGCAGCCTTTAGTAACTACATTTGTGGCGGCTAACTGAAGTCACTGGTGACTGAGTCCAGATTTATGATAGGCTCGGCGAATAATGCGGTCCTAAGGTCTGGCCCAGGGCACCCGGGAGCGCGGCACAGTCTGAGCAGTTGGCGCCTCAGCTCCCGAGCGCTTGTGAAAAAGGACGACCAATACGGTCTGGATCTAATTATGGGGAGCAAATCACTTTGGAAAAAAAACATATCCAGGATAGGAAATGCAGTTACACAGAGTGAGTCATACCATCCGTCTGAATTCCAGATGAGAACGGACATTCGGAGAAGGAGGGCACTGCGGGGTCCTTGTGGGCTGCCGGAGCACACAGCTCCGCCTTTCCCCTGGCACTCGCTGTGAGCACGCCCAAAGCTTCATCATTCCTGCCCTACTTTTGTGGTTTATGTGCTATTTGGCTATTAGTGGAAGGCGCTAATATTTACTTAATATATTTCCTTTTTTAATAAACCCACTTTATTCCACTAAAGTATATTTTTTCTCAAAAGACAGTTGAAGTACCTGTGACATGGCGATTGGATATGCCAGTATTTTTCTTATTATTAAAAGATAAATTTGGGGGGCTGGAGAGATGGCTCAGTGGTTAAGAGTGCTTGCTACTCTACCGGAGAACCAGAGCTCAGTTCCCAGCTGTCACATCCGATAGCTCACAATCGTCTACAACTCCAGCTCCAGGGTAGCTGGTGCCTTCAGACCCCTGCACACACTCCTACACACATGTCCATTAACACACCGATGTATCCATATGGATAAATGCTAAGACAAATATTTAAAAATAAAATATAAGTTTTAAATCACGAACCTTTTCCAATTTGTCACCTTGAGAGACTCTTTCGCCTGCCATCACATGCCCCCTGGCTTTCCAGTCATCCCTGGTACACTTACATATTGGCTATGAAGTCAGTTGGCAAGGTTCAAGGGTCCAACAATTCTGTGTACATGCTAAGCACATGGTAATGAAAAGAGGGTGTTTCCTTGGATGCTCAGATCCTACAGAGAGTCCCTGCCCATGGGTTGTGTGGGTACAGACGAGACTCGGTATACACATCCAACAAGAACCTTGCTACCCGACTTTGTTGTTGCCACCCGTCTAACCATCTCCTTTGCCCTCTATTACACCCTGGGACCCTCCCTCCAATGTTCCTCCCCTTCTCTCCTGCCGTATAATCCACCCCTCTCACCACCTCTGTTTGACTTAACTATTCGCGCATTTCCTTTGTCTTTCTAGTTATGGACATCACTGACATCATCAAGGGCAAAGCAGAGAGTGATGAGGAAAAGCAACATTTTATTCCCTTTCACCCGTAAGTCATTCGTGTGTCTCTCCAAGCTGCCCACCCGAGTCTCTCTGCAGCCCCGGGTGAACTGGTTCCTGACCCTTAGTAAGGGGGTACGTGGGCAGGGTCTCCCAAGAGAGAGCATCCTGACTTGCAACTGAACCAGGGACTTTACCGCAGCCCTGGGGAAGAGTGCCAGCCAGGCTTGGGGGTGAAGTGGTGGACAGGTCAACGTGCCCTGCTTTTCTGGAGCTTAGACTTCACATGGGCAATTAAGTAGATAATCAACCAAAGCTTAAGACCTTAATTATGAGTGTACCAGGGGCCACGGAGCTGTGAAGGAGCAGCCCGTTGGGAGCGCCTTCATGGGAGCCACATGTATATCTGTGACAGGAGAAGCAGGGGCAGCAAGGAAGGTCATTATCTTTGACTTGCTTCAAAATGACTCTACATTGAGAGCAATGTCAAGATGAAGCACCCCCAAAGATCTCCAGGAAACCGTGCCAGTGACCCTAGTCAAGGTGAATGATTGGGTCTTCTAGAAGCAGCTGAAGTTTTCTTGTCACCTTCCAGAGGAAGATTTGGGGATCTTTTTTGACGCATAAATGCCTACTACCTGCGGCATTCATTGGTTTTCCTCAGATTTCAGAGCCATGCTGTTTGAGAGGAGGGCATTGTGTTCTCTGAGCTGACACAGGCAGGCTGACTTTGCACCTAAGTCGTGCTGGGGTGCTTGCTCCCTGCGGCAATGCGGGACACGAGATGGAAACCTCATGGGGGCACCACGTGACCGTTTGTGCTCTTTTCCCCTTTCTAGGGTCTCGGCTGAGAATGATTTCCTTCATAGCCTTCTGGGCAAAGTCACAGCCTCCAAGGGAGACAGCGGAGGACAAGGTATGCAGTTACCATTCAGTGTCCAGGTGTGCTGTGTTTACTGCAGCCCAGGAGCCTCTGATACATCAGTAAATGGACCCAGACAGCATGGTGGGAAACCTAAGAGCGTGGGGTCCGTAGGGATACAGACCGCCCGCTGCAGCATAGGATGGGCATTTCCTTCACGCCTAACGAAGAAAGGAGCCGCTGGCTCCTTCGTGTCAGGCACTTAGAAGTTACACATTTGATCTCATCTTTCCCCAAATCCTTGAGACAGATGGCTGGTATCCTATCTGCTTTAAGAAGACCTGGACTCATAATTACCTGGGGGTCATTATCAGAAGTTGACACCGCCACAAACAACCGTGCTAATCGTACACCCCCTGGGGCTGGGTTGCTGCATATGTGAATATATCTGTTATCTTAGTGGTCTCCGGCAGGAGGCATGGGGGAGGGGTGGGGAGAGGGGAGGGGTGGGGAGAGGGCCGGGAGATTGCTTTAGAGATGGGTGTTCACGGTGAGGGTTCCCTTCTAGGCCTGTGGGTGACCATGAAGATGCTGGTGGGAGACATCGTTCAGATCCGCAAAGACTATCCGCACTTAGTGGACAGGACCACTGTGGTGGCCCGGAAGCTGGGCTTCCCAGAGATCATCATGCCAGGTGGGACACAGCTGCAGTGAGCTGCCTCGGGGGCAGGGGCAGCAGCAGGGGTGAGGGGTCAGCTTGTGTCCTTCATTGTCTTCTTGAGAGTCAACCTCTTTTTCTTTATTTCTCTGCCTGAACAAAAGCAACTTTTATTTTTACTTTTAAAGCAATCTAATTTTATATACTAATCCCAGTTCCCTCTTCCTCCCTCCCTTTTCCCACTCCCCACACTTTCTTCCCATCCCACCTCCCCATCCTCTCCTCAGAGAAGGTGAGGCCTCCCATGGAAAGTCAACAAAGTCTGTCACATCTCTTGAGACAAGATCAAGACCCGCCCCCCCCCCCCAATCTAGACTGAACAAGGTATCCCTTCATAAGGAATGGGCTCCAAAGAGCTAGTTCATGCACTAGGGATAAATACTGGTTCCACTGCTAGTGACCCCACAAACTGTCCAAGCCACACAACTGTCACCTGCGTTCAGAGGGCCTAGTTGGGTCTTATGTAGGTTCCCCAGCTGTCAGTCAAGAGTCAGTGTGCTCCCACTAGCTCAGGTCAGCTGTTTCTGTGGGCTTCCCCACCATGGTCTTGGTTCCTTTGCTCATAATATTGCTTCTCCTTCCCTATGACAACTTTTTCATCCACAGAAACTTCTCTGCGTGCTCCAAGTAAGCACAGACATGGAAATAGACAGACATACACTCTCTCCCACTCATACTTTACCGACACACGCTTTATTTAATAGGCGTTTTATGGAGCTATGCGACTTGCTTTGCCATTCAGCAGCTCAGCATGGATGGCGTCTTTATTTCACTCCACATAGAGCGATGCCATTCTGTCTGGCGATGGGGTATTGTCACTCTCTTGAATTTTTATAGTACGTCTTATTATCTGAAGGACTCATGCGTGTAGTAACATGTTTAAATAGCATAGAGGGTGGCCAGTGGTTAAGAGTCCCCTCAAGTCTTTCGGTGGTGCAGCTCTAACCAGTACTATTAATATTTCAAATTAATTTATTTCAAAAGGGAGATCCTGCATTGGCACTCTTTTGATGTGACCGTCTGGACTTCAGCCTCATTCTTAGACTTCGACTTGCATCACCCCCTCTGATTTTGTTCTCTTGTAGTTCCCCTTTGTTCTCCTGTAGTTGAATGGTGGCCCAGGGTGGGGCCTGTCCTGTGATTTACTCATAACTGTTGTACATAACTGAAATCTCTCTCAGTTTCTTCTTTGCACTTCCTTCCTGGAAACCCTATGCCACTTGCCCTCCGCCCTTAGGTTCTGCATACATGAGAAATCCCTGAACCCTACTTTTGTGCAATGAAAAGGCCTATGAATATACAGCACTCTGTGGGCCGAGATCACTTTGCTTGGTGCTTTCCTTCGCTTCCCAGAAGGTGTCACTAGAGGACGGAAATTAAATGATTTTTAACAGAGACAACATGGCCAGTCTTGACCACCCTCCCTTGCTTTCTGCTGCCGATTTTTTCTAGCGCTCCTACCCTTGCTGCCTAGCTTTCCGTCCCTCCTGTCAGGTTCCAAAATGCCCTTTCTCAACTGCCCTGATTTTAATTTTCTGAATGGTCCTTCCTCCTCCTCCTCCACTCAGCCTCTGTGTCTGACTCTAACTGCTGTCTTCTCCCTCCATCCTCAGGGGATGTCAGGAATGACATCTACATCACGCTCTTACAAGGTGACTTTGACAAGTACAACAAGACCACACAGCGGAACGTGGAAGTGATTATGTGTGTGTGCACAGAAGACGGCAAAGTACTACCTGTAAGGGACACCGGCGCTCTGAGTGACAGGACCCCGATCTAGGGGACCGATCGTAAACATCTGCTCTCTGAAGGATCAGGGCTTTAGGGAAGATGATGGGGCACATGATCAACCTGCACCTTGTAGCTTGTTTAGTGCCCTAAGGTCTAATAAGACCTCATGTTGGTCTTTCATCTAAGTGTTCGTCCATGTATACTTCAACATCTTTGTCTGTGTGTGTGTGTGTGTGTGTGTGTGTGTGTGTGTGTGTGTGCTTTAGCACTTGTTTATAGGGTTTTTTTTGCAGTTAAAATGTTTTCACTGAAACTCAAACTAGTCTATTCAGGCAAAATCTATGGTTAAGATCAATACAGAGCCCTGGGCTGGCGTGGAGGTTCAGAATGTCTTCAAAGCAGACATTCTCAGCACTTAATCCAACTCCCCAGCTCTCAGCCAGAAATTGGGGTGGAAAGTCTTACTCGCAAATTGGTCTCCAGAGGGTTAGCAGCATGCATTTGAGAAGGCAAAGCACACGGCTATATTTACACAGCATATGTCCTGCGCAATCTTTGTCATGTGTGTTTATGTCTGTTTCCTTATGTTTTCTTTAAGGTTGTCAGCAGTTGTGTCCAGTGTGTGGGAGGGTTTTGCTTCTGAATGCTTCCTCTCCGAACGCGTAGCTGAAAATGAAATCAGCTCTCTGCAGAAGTTACAGCGTGGGCAAGCATCCCTCCTAGGCCACCTAATAGGGAATCAGATGGCAAAGTAACAGGGAGTCCTAGCCCTAGGGCCTGGAGCTCAGGCCTGTACTGGCACCTTCTGCCTAAACATGACTAACACCCTGAGAAGGATAGTCCCTGTATCAGGCTGGGTAGTGACACGAAGCCCATTATCACCCCAAGTTTACAAAGGGAGAACAGAAACTCCCGTGGAGAAAAACAGGCCTTAGGTCCTGCAGTTTACAGTGGCAGGGATGGGGATTTACCCTAGTCTATAGTGCCTATGTGTTAAGAAGGTTCTCCAAGTTGTTTCCAACCTCAATTTGAGGCTTCTAGCTGTTTCAACAAAGCCCTGGGGAGACTCAGTATCAGTTTTCAATGTAAAGAATGTTTTGCAACTGCCCTTTTGTTCTTGAAACCACCACAGTTAATTAATATCTGCTTGAGAAGAACCCTAGCATCTGCCTCATCCCTCCTTTGTTGGATGCTAACACTTGTCTGAAAAATAAAACAAGCGAGACACACAGCTTAAAAGAACACAAAGGGAGACAGGAGGATCTTATCTGAAAGGAAAATTTGCATTTTGTGAACGTATAGATCCTTGCTTTAAACGTTCTTTTTGCCCAGTTACCCGTCCAGAGAGATTTTAAACCTCCGCCTCATTGCTAAGATATTGATATTCCTTGCCTTCCCTATTGGCAAAGGACAAATGAGAAGACACAGTTCACAGGTAAACCAACATCTTGCCATGTGTCTGATCTACTCTTCTGTGTACCCTTGCCAGTCTTTAAGACAGACTGTGGCATGACAGACACACTTACTGCAGACAAGCGTGTATGTGGCAATCCGGGGTCTGAAGAGGAAGGGTAACCACGTGCACGCTGATGGGGGAGTTCAGTTTCCTATAGTGGTGTAGTTATGGGGAGTCCAGTTGACTGCCTATTGAAAATTGCTGGGGGAACCTGTGGGAGGCTTTTCTTTCCCTATTTGCAGACATGAACATTACTGCCTAATGAAATGTCATGCAGCACATTCAAATGCCCCTGAGCTGTGTTGGTGGGTTCCTGTGGAAATGGCCCCTCTGAAGACGGTTATTTCTCTTCAGCCATCTTTGGCAGAACAGACCCAGTAGGCAGTGTGTGAGGCATATCCCAGCCCCCCATCTGGGGTCTCAAGGACCTTACTTAGGTGGGAGTATAGCCGAAAAGCTAATGGGCTGGTGGGTTCTAGGGTCATCAATCCAGGTTCAGCTGCCTGTTATCCCTGCGATCTTAGATAGGTTCTTTTATCCTTGGAAACAGGAGGTATGATCTCTTCCTGTGGGGGCCGCGAGATAAACCTGAGAGCAGGCACAGTAAAAGGTCTCTCTCGACTTCAGGTAACACTAGAGCGGTATGCAGAGATGGCTGATCGTGGGTGAGGGACGCTTTAGGAGGGAGCTGAGGGGGTCGAATAGGTAAATCAGCCTGAAGATAGTTAGTTCCCAGAGACGCTGCCAGGCCAAGCCAGTAGAGGCAAGGGACAACGTGACAATGCCGTGAAGACTGTGACTGTGAAACCAGGCAGCCAAGCTCAGAGCCCGGAACATACGACATTAGCAAAAGGACCTTGGACTGATCCTGCATCCAAGAGTCTAGAGTCAGCCCCGAATGGGGCCAGTGGTGGCACCTTACTCCCGTGAATATCCGATGAGGTAATCTCCATAACAGGTGCCCATGACTTTGGTCATTATTAATAGGAAGGCACGGTGAGCAACCGGTCCCGGTTTCACCTGCGGGTGTTAATTGGCACTTTCCCGTGGTGCGGCCTTGTCATCGGATAGCACGTTTCTTTCTCACATGATTCCTGTGAAGTAATCTGAGCACGTGTCAGGGCCCTGGATTCTCCGGATGTGACAGCTCCTTCCAAGGTCAAGTCTGCACCAAAGCCTCCAGGCTTCCTGATGCCCACTCAGGTTTTCAACTGACGTTGTTGACACTAGCTGGGGGCCCTTGTCATTAGTCGAGGGTCATGGGAACGGACAACAGGAAGAATAAAACCTTCCTGAGACATATACACTTGTGTGTCATTCCTAAAAAGGGACTCAGGGCCTAGTCAGAGTGTTTTCTTTCTTTAAAAAAATTTTTAAAAAACCATTCATTGAGATTTTCACACACGAATACAATGTGGTCTGATTAGATCTACCTCATCTGTCTCCCATCAACTCCTCCTAGATGTTCTTTGTCACATCATTCTCCAAGCTCCATGCACGCCTAATGTTTTTAACCACGGCGTAAAATTTGGTTTGATGCAGCAGGGCTATCCACCTATGCCCAGGCAGCCTACCTGGGGCAGCGTCCTTGAAGAAATGCCCTCACCCAGTAGCTGTCACTTGGCAAAAGCTCTTTAGCCAGGGGTGGACTTTGTGAGTCCTCCCTCAGGTGCTCCCTTGACATTTGAAATATCCATTTCGGTCTCTGAAGTATGGAGCGTGTGATGAGGACATGCTCACCATCCTGAGAATAGCAGCGAGACCTTTTTCTCTGGCATTAGGACGTAAAAACTCACCATCAAGTTAGTTTTGTGATATCCCGTTGTCTTCTGAGAAGCAGTTTCTATTTCACCAGAGAAATAGATATGTTTTCAGACTTTAGAGGCTGCATGAGAGTCACTGAGGCTACAGAAACGGTGAGCCCATAAATGTCACCGGTATAAATCTTTCTAGGCCAGAAGGCAGGCCAGCTGTTAAAGAAGGGGCACTACACAAGGGGCTAGTGGATCTGAGATGTTGTTCCAACTCTGCCGCTCAGAGCCTCAGTCTACCCAGCTGTGGAGTGGTTCTAACAGAAGAGATCATCAGAGTGAGGTTTGAATTGGGTTGGGTGGCATGTAGTAAGGACTCGACATGGTGTTAGATACAGGATCCTCCCTAGGGGGTGGAAACCTTTGAGAAGCACGTTTCTGCTTACTGCTTCCAGAAGCAAAGAACAGATATCGTCTGCCAACAAGCATGGTCTGTGTTCCCTCTACCCAGGATGCTCTCCCCCATTTCCACGCAAAGCCAGCTTAGGATGCTTGACTGTCTTCACCTTCAAAAAAACATTCCCAATTCCTCGGCCGCATATAAAAGTCCTTCCTGTAATCTGTCTGTTTGTCTGTCTGTCTATCCATCTGCTGTCCTGTCCCGTTGTCAAAATGACTGGTGAACTTGCCTGAGCTCTTCCCCTCACGTTTCACCTCAGGTCCATTCCTCTGGAGCTTAGCCTAGGTGTGGCCCCAGAGAACGTTCCTCTGTGATTCTCTGAATCACCCTCCCTCAGCCTCTCACCCCAGACTTGTTCTCCAGACCAGTGTCTCTCTGAAGCTGCTACCATCTCCCACTGCCCAGTAAGAACCCACCTACTGTGGTGTATTAGCTTTGGGAATCTATCAGAAGGGGATTACCATGTGAAAATGTTATGGACATCTTGGGCAAGAGATAGGTTTAGCAAAATCGGCAGCATGCAGTGACTCCAAGGATAGTTATGGTTACCGTTTACAACAGAGCTGCCATGCCCGTGCCTGGCGGGGCTCCAAGTGCATTTCAGAAGAGAAGTAATAGAATTTCTGTAGTTAAGCAGCTGTCACTTCCAGGCTGGGGACGACAGTGTAGAAATCCGTAATGCAGAAGGGCTGTCAGGATAGAAGCCTGGCAGAAGGGTTAGCAAAGGCGAGGCTGTTGTATGATCCCAAGATTTGCCTTGGCCTTGGTGCCAAAACTGCCCAAGCTTAGATAATGGCAACGCTACAGTTTTTTTTTTTTTCCTCTCCATTTTTGTCTTGGTCAGAATGCAATTTGTGTGGGAGCTGGGGACAAGCCCATGAACGAGTATCACTCAGTGGTGTACTATCAAGTCAAACAGCCACGTTGGATGGAAACAGTCAAGGTAACAATGACCTTAACAGTAGCAATGGCAGTAAGTGTGTACTTAGTTTCTCAGCAAGTCGGGCACAGTGTTAAGTGTGTTATTGAAGTGATTCACTTATTGCTTACCACCGCCCTGTGAGTTTGTATGTTATTTTCCTCATTTTACAGACGAGGAGCCTGGTACAGAACAAATTATCGTCTTACCCACAATCCAACTGTCACTGTGTGTTCAAGTTAGGGTTGTAGCCCGAGCAGGTAGCACTCAGGGTTCATGCTCTTCTCTGCTAGCAGAGATATTAGGGGTTGGACTGGGGCCATTAGCATTCTGTCTCCCCTTTAGGAGTTAAGTCTTGCAAGTAGAACAAGATCCTTAGAGGCCCAGAGTTCGTACTCCAGCTCTATCATCCCTTCAACAGATGTCAATCAAGCACTCAATGCACCATTTTGTTTTTTATATTTTTTTGAGGTTTTTGTTGCTGTTTTGTGGTTTTTGTTTTTGTTTGTTAGTTTTGTTTTGTTTTTTTTGAGACAGGGTTTTTCTGTAGCTGTTGCTGTGCCTGTCCTGGAACTTGCTCTGCAGACCAGGCTGACCTTGAACTCACAGTGATCTGCCTGTTTCTGCCTCCCGAGTGCTGGGAAGTGACATAACTGTGCAGACGAAATGATTTAACGCACATAGAAAGCTCCGTAAGGGAGTATGCATCCAGTCAACACTACTTATTCTCGACTGCCTTAGATGATGAGAGGCGGTTTTATGGAATCCAAACTAGACATGGCATTTCTTCAAGGGTCAACTCCCCATCACATGACAGTTGAACTCAGCGTTCCAGGCACCTTCATGCCTGCTCCATTGTTCTAGTTGGTTTTCTGTTGCTATGATAAATGCCAGGACAAAGGCAGCTAGAGGAGGGTGGGCTTTGCTTCACTACCCTTCCAGATCACAAGCTATCAGTGATGAAGTAAGGGCTGCAAACCAAGCTAGACTCTGGAAGCAGGAGCCATGGGAGAATGCTAATTACTGGCTGGCTCACTGCATTGTGTTCTGCTAGCTTTCTTATAGAGCCAAGGACCACCTGCCTAGGGATGGTAGTGCTCACAGTGGGATGGGCTCTCCTACATCTTTCATCAATCAAGACAATCTCTCACAGACATGGCCACAGGCCACTCTGGTCGGGAGAATTCATCAATTGGGAGTCCTTCTTCTGCGGTGACTGAAGGGTGAAGTTGAGCTGACAATACAAGGATATTGATTTAGTGGTGGAGAAGGAGAGCAAGGATGTCGTGATTTCAAAAGTATAGCAGTGTGCTCTTCAAAGTCTCTCTCAGATAAGTCTCCCAGTTCCCCAACATTCTGAAGCTACTAAGTGACATTTCATTAAAAAGGTACTCCCTGATTAAATAAATATGAGGGATACTAAGAAACAGGAGTCAGGCTTAGGCTTCAGAAGGTGGCTTCTTCATTCCAGCTTTTGATGTGGATTGCTGTAGCATTGCAAAGGGAAGAGAATAGTACATACCCAAGTCTCACTGTCCAGTGGGCTGGCTCTCCTTTTCCCTATAGAACCATACCTTAGGTATAGTATTCTATTGAACATACCTTAGCAAGTCTTCATTCTAATCTGGGTAAGTATGAGCTTTGGCATACATACTTTTTGCAATATGTAAGAATATATATGTTCTCCTTTATGGGATGCCTTACTCAGTTTTGGAACCAACTGGTCATACTTACTGGAGGGGTATGGAAAGATGGAATGAACTTTATTTAGCTCTGAGTTACAGAAGTCACCATTCATGAGAGTGTGGGGACCTCTGAGGCAACTCTGCAGGCTCTGAAACAGTAACTTAGCATGTGTCTGGTAGCAAGTCCATGGTGGCCCGTTAAGCAAGTCACCCGTTCTCTTGATCACTTAACCAAAGAGGCATTGCCCCATAGACTTCTTGTGAATGGTGCTGAGACCAGCAACCTGTCCTGTTTTATTCAGCAGGGAAGAGTGATAAAGCTCTCAAGCCACCATGAGTCTATCAGGATGACTTTTGTGAACAGCACTTCAGATAGAAGTGGCCATTTGTACAAATTGCCAGACCATTATAGTAAGCAGAGAGAACCATCTCCATTGGAACAAGACTTAGGAAAAGACTCACTGAACAGTAAAGCATGATTAAAACTTCAAATATCTTTGCTAGACATTGGTAGGTTCTGTCTTCAGACTGTGCTCCAACTACTGACGCAAAATTTTAA
Organism: Myodes glareolus; assembly: GCF_982192425.1. Classification (NCBI taxonomy): domain Eukaryota; kingdom Metazoa; phylum Chordata; class Mammalia; order Rodentia; family Cricetidae; genus Myodes; species Myodes glareolus. Next base: position 89,370,782 of record NC_142034.1, read on the forward strand.
TTTGGCCATGGCTGTTCACACCATGGCTCTTACGTTGTCACTTATGTCCCTATTTCCCGCAGTAGGGCTCTTTGCACACTCTCTCTGAAAAAGGACCAGGTATGTTTTGTCCTTGCACCCTGGTTATATTCCTTCTGTGTCAACCATTGCCACATAACCATTACCATCATCTGTGTCGAGCATGAGTTTGTTGGGTTTGGCTAGTACCTTGCATGACTGCAGCTCTAGGTAACCTTTTCCAGTATTCAAGGAGAGGACAAGAGACTCTATGTCCTCAGTCTGAAACACATACATAATGGTGGACCTCCTCTGCCTCAAATTTTATTTTTTGAAACCGAAAGTCTCACAGCACACATCTCTGTTTGTCTTCCAATAGTCACCCACACAATCCAAGCCTACCATACTCTTGAATCCAAGTGTGGTTCTTGCAGAGAGCCTAGTGTGTCTGTGTTGTCCTGAATTGCCTCCTGAGGCTTAGGAAACAGGGTGCTCAAGAGTCAGGCTGAAAGCACTTCAGTTAAAGGTGTCAGTGGACTGGAGGTGGTTGCGTTGGAGGATGATGCTGAAGTAACCTGTGGGTGATTGTCCTCATGTAGTGGCTTTGAAAGCAAAAGCATCAGGACATGTATCAACCAAAGAGGAGAGGAGACTAGAATATCTATCTATCTATCTATCTATCTATCTATCTATCTATCTATCTATCACCTATCTATCTGATTAAATAGTTAAATAGTTTGAAACATATCAGGATATATATATATATACATATGTATATATATATATATATATATATATATATAAAATTAAGCACTTTTTATTAGTTTGCATATACATAAGCCATCAAGCAAAGCCCCTAAGTCCAGGCACAATTTCCAGGGCTCCCGGGATATTCAGAAAAAATGTGCACACCGCAGCTTGCACTGCATCAAATCACATGCTAAAGTTATGTGACTTTTATATCAATTTGGGGAGATTCATTTTTCCTCACTATAATTTATGGGCCTCTTTTCATTGGCTGTGGATGCAATTTGCCAAATGGATTACATCTGATACTTTATTTTCTCCTTATAGCTAGTTCTTATGTAATTTATTTACAGCTCATCAGTCTTGATGGATGGGAAGTAAATCAGCACATACTGTTCCAAGTTAAATGGTCAGGCTGCTGAGACCGGGAGTGGGGTGGGGCTGGGGGTCTGTGCCTCTTATTGCCTCCTGAGCTGTCCCTTTCTGCCTGCGGAGGTGGCTGTGCCCATTGAAGATATGCAGAGGATCCATCTGAGGTTCATGTTTCGTCACCGGTCATCACTAGAATGTGAGTATGCCATTGGTGACATGCCTGCGATCCCAATAAAGAGAGGGGGACAGAGTAGCCGGCTGTCGCTTGGTCTTTCAATTGTTTTCTCTTCTGTCCTTGCAATGCTGTCTGTAGCTAAAGATAAAGGAGAAAAGAACTTCGCCATGTCCTATGTGAAGCTCATGAGAGAAGACGGCACCACGTTGCATGATGGCTACCACGAGCTGGTAGTTCTCAAGGTATGGCGGAGCAGGGCTTGCAGAGAGCAGAGGAGTGGTGGCCGGATGGTTTAGTCACCAACAGCGGGGACTCCAAACTCACGCTCCCCCAGGGCTCATGAGCTCTGTGACCTTGGACAAAGCCTTAACTTCTCTGGGCCTCTGTTTCCTCTTCTTTGAATTCCTGGGGAATCCTTATGAGGAAGAAATGAGACACTGCTTACACACAAGACAGTGATGAGCAAAGGCCTCCATGAAGGAAAGGGCTCGGGACTCTTGTCAGAATCATGTAGAAAACAGACAAGAAGCCCTTGAGGAATGCTACACCTAGGTGATAAAATCGAAGGCCCAGACCTTGTTGCTCATTTCATGGCTTCCTAAATCTTAATTTACTTTTCCTTTCTCTCTTTCTTTTTCTCTTCTTCATTGGAAGAGGGGAGAGGACGGTCCCAGAGACTGGACCCAGGATGGCACAGGGGCCAAGCACTCTGTCACTGAAGTTAAAGATCCTGCTCTGCTTCATTTTTCCTAAGCAGTGTTTTAGACTCCTATATAACAAAATGCCTGCGGCAGATGACACTGTAGCTCAAAGAGGTTTCTTAGCCCGCAGTTTGGGGGTTGAAGAATATGGCACCCACACTGCTAAGCTCTGGGGAAGGCTGCCTTAGTTGTGGCACATTGTTGGCAAAAGCTTATGTGTGAGAAAGAGACCACATCCAGAACAGGAAGCCAAATAGACCGGGTGGCACCAAGCTCAGGGTTTTACAATCCTTCCTTGAGAAGTAAACATAATCCCACAAGAGTCACCTAATCCTTTCCAAAGACAGTGCCCCAATGGCCCAAGGATCTCCAACAGTGCCTGGGCTCTCAACTCCACGCTGACCAGCAGGCATCCAGCATGTGAATGTTGGGGTCGTATTAGTTACCTCTCTTGCTGCTGTGACAAAATACCTAGCAAAAACACTGAAGAAAGGGAGGTTTATCTGGGCTCGTAAATCCAGAGTAAAATCCATCATGGTGGGGCAGCCTTGGAAGCAGAAACTTCGGGCCGCTGACCACTGTACCCCAGGTGACATGCAGGAGATAATCAATGCTGGCTGGAGACCCCAGCATGTGAATGATACTGCCCACACCTAGGGTAGGGTCTTCCAACCTCAATTGACCCGATGCTTTACTTATTATTTTTATTATATTTGGGACAGGGTCTCACTATGGAATCCCAGTAGACCTGGAACTCCACATGGAGACCAGGATGACCTTGAACTCACAGAGTTCTGCTTGTCTCCTAAGTACTGGGATTAAAGATATATACCATCACAGCTGACAAATTAACTCAGTCTGGGAATTCCCTCAAAGTCTTCCCAGACGCTTGTCTCCTAAGTGGTCAAAGAGCCGATCAGGTTAGCTAACCATCACAATCAAACCACAGCAAGCAGTTATTACAGTGTGTGTGTGTGTGTGTGTGTGTGTGTGTGTGTGTGTGTGTGTGTGTGTAAGCTCAACAAGATGAAAGGGCCGGGTATGCGCTGAAGTGTATACCTACTTATGCCCACTCTTCTGATTTTTACCCCTGGGGACTTGGGCTGTTCACAAGATGGTGTGTGTGTGTGTGTGTGTGTGTGTGTGTGTGTGTGTATGTGTGTGTATGTGTGTGTATGTATGTGTTCTTGGATCTTCCCTGCATTGTTTCCCACTGTCAGGACAGAAGGATACATCTATCAGCCCTGGGCTGAAGGCAAAGCATGAAATGGACATAGTTAAGAGATCTGCAAGGCCAGACCTTCATCTCAGATTTCTCAGCTTTCAGGCTGCTATTGCCCCGATGCCCATGTTGGCTGGTTGCCCTGATGCCCATGTTGGACACAGCCAACATAACCACATCACATGATCCTTTTCTCTGAGACTCTATCTTTCTCAAAAGGTTCCTTTCTTCTACAGTCTGTTTTCTCCTTCATCACATTGGAGTACGGCTTGGCTTGAAAGTCTTTTTTTTCCCCCCTAACTGTCTGTGAGCTTGGGACAGAGGAGCAACGGCAGCTGTTTTTTTTCTCCCCGTAATTGCAGCAATCCTAATTTTTTTCATCTGCAAACCGAGGTGAGCAGGATACGTTTTGAATGATTATGAGCCTCAAGTGAGATGAACTGAGGCAGAAAAGGACCTGGTACTGCTCCTGTTGCAGAGTAAGAACACAGTGTGGCCTCCTGTAATGTCTACCCTTCTGAGAAACACTATGACACAGGGGACACAATTTATGAATGAGAAAGATGACCCAGAGAGGCCAAAGAATGAATCAAAGGATTCTTGAATGGCAGAGAAGGTACAGACTTATGGTCTTTGTCATTAATCTCTAGCTTAGAATGGATTGCCTATATTGGGCTGGTAGCCATCTTATCTTTTCTTTTTGTCTCAACAATTTAAGTCGGATTATTTATAGTCCGGGAATTTCAGCTCTCCTATAACCCTTTATGTGGTTCGTAGAGCCACCCCTTTTCGTTAATGCGATTTTGGATTCCTGCCTGTTTTGTGGGGAAACAGCCCTGCCTCATATGGCTTTTCCAGTGATTTCCTCACTGTTTCAGAAGTTCGCACCTCATAGTGTATATAATATGTGACCACTACAGGTTCTGTGTGGCTTGCCCTGGAGTAGTGACCAAAGTGTTGTTTCCAGGGAGACAGCAAGAAGATGGAAGATGCCAGCGCTTACCTGACACTTCCATCTTATCGACACCACGTGGAAATCAAGGGAGCCACTCTGAGCCGAAGCTCCAGCAGCGTTGGGGGCCTTTCTGTCAGCTCCCGGGATGTGTTCTCCATCTCCACCCTTGTGTGCTCCACCAAGCTCACCCAGAATGGTAATGGAGCCCTTGAGAGTTGAGTCTGTGGTGCTTGTGCACACGAGCATAAGGCCCAGTGGAGGCCAGGCGTGGATGGTTTAGCCAGTAATGATAAATCTTTTTCTGGATTCTTCCCTAGTGGGCTTGCTGGGTTTGCTGAAGTGGCGTATGAAGCCACAACTGCTCCAGGAGAATTTAGAGAAGCTGAAGATTGTGGATGGAGAGGAAGTGGTGAAGGTCAGTGGGACTTTGCTCGGATTCATCCACTAGTGTCAGAGCTGAAAAGGGCAGAACAAAATGTTGAAGCAGTGGAATAGTCGACTTGACCTCTGATGGGAACGTACTGCTCAATCCACCTTGAGGAAACTCTGTTGGGAAATCCAGCCAGGCGCTGTACACTGGGCATCAAAAAACCTGCTGAATTAGGCCCTGGAAATAAACCAATTTGGGTGTAGATCTTAACTCTCCCACTTCCATGTTTTCCTGTCATAATATTATGACTGTGACACATTTCTCAGAATTATTATGAGCCTTTGAAGTGATAACAGTTAAAAATTGCTCAACACAGTCCCTTATACATAGTGCATAATAACAGGTGAACTAAAGCATATAAAACATGGGAAAGTCAAGATACATCAATTAATATTTTTGTTGTTACTCTCTGTCACATATAGTAATGTAGAAACAATATGGTATCTTAATGCTATATGCATATTGGTAGAGATATAGAAATACATTTAGTTTGAGCTGCTTGGAAAGTAATATAATATAATAATATATATAATATAAAATTAACAACGAGAAAACTTAAGACATTGGGACTTGTATTTTAAGTGTAGCAAGTAGAAAACAATGCAAACATCAGACACTGCTTCCTAGTGGTAGTGGAGAATGAAATGTATCTGAGCAGCCGGGCTAGTTCAACCAGCTCTCCTCTAAAGCACTATGAATTCAAGCAGGTAATCCTGGGGGTCATGTTTCCATCAAGAATAACTTTAAATAGCTAGAAAGCAAAGATCAGGCATCTTTGTGTGGTCAATCTGGGTTTTGAGGGATTGTGGGAGATTTATTGGCTTATTCCTTAGGAGGAAAAAGTGGAGTAAAATTTTATTTAATTACCCAAACCTGGAGAAACAACAGCAGAATTATTTCCTGATCAATGCTTTAAATATGTACTATTGACCCATCTACCTAATTTATCAATGTCAAAGGAGTTCCCCATGTCCATTGTCTTTTGGCAACCTGGAGAAGTTGACTTGCTGGGGTGGAAGCGTAGATTACATTTTCTTCTATGATTTTCTGATTTAAAAACATTTGGTTATTGAATATTGTTGCCACACACACAAACACACACACACACACACACACACACACACACACACACACACACACAGAGAACTGCCAAGTTCAGCTCAAAGAATTTGTATACATGAGCACCCCATCTAGCTTATGGAGATGAAGGTGCAGAACATAGGTGGGTTTTCTGAGGGTTTCCCATACACCTCCATCAGAGGGGCAACTATTAGGCTGACCACCATCATTGCTGATTTTGTCCTTGCTCTTGGAGTTAAAAAATACAAAGTAACTAAGAATAGGTGTTGTATGGTCTGACCTGTTTTATTTGCTACAATGTTGCAGGGTCTTCCTCATTGTTGCACATGGAAGTGGTTTTGTTCTTCTCAGTGGTGTAGAATCCTGTCATGGGAATTGTCATAATCCATGTATCTGTGCCACTGCTGTGGGCTCATGTCACTCCGAGTCCTGGAGCTCATGCACAAAGCTGCTCTGGACCCCTTGAATGTGGCACATGGTGGATGCGTGCTCCTGTTCTCTTGGAAGGACACGCAGGGATGAGATTTGGAGGCTATCTGCCCTCTTTCTGAACACAACTGTCTTCTTTATCCAGTTCCTCCAGGACACTCTGGATGCCCTTTTCAACATCATGATGGAACACTCTCAAAGTAATGAGTATGACATCCTCGTGTTTGATGCTTTGGTAAGAGAGTGGGGACAACTGTCCCGCAACATCAGGTTTGAATACTTGTCGTACTGTGAGGAAAAATAAGAACATGCGGGCTCTGTGGTTCTTTACATGAATCTTTTGAGGTTTAGAGCCTTTGACAAGCAGACTAATGAGTGGCTGCTGGTTCTCTTCTGTGTTTCCAGTTCACCTGAGGGTGTGAGGCTTGGCAGGTGATGGGGGTGAGGGTGGGGTTTAGTGTTGATGTCACATTGTTGATGGCTGGTTCGTGAGTCTTGGGACTGTTGAATGACTATGCCAGGAGCTAGTCAGAGGCCAGTTTATAAACCACTTAAGTGTTACCCTACCTGTCTTACCATCTCTTCCTGATGTTCCAGGGTCATTTTGGTCTTTCCAATGCACTTTTCACAGTGGAAAGCCGTTCATACTTTCTTTCTGCCTTTTTACAGGGTTTCACGCTTCTCTCTTAACTCCAATATTCTTCGTGCTATATGAAAAAAAGCATGGGAAACTGGGGCAGGGGATATAGTCCTGTTTTAGAACAGTTACCAGCATATGAGAAGCTCTGGGTTTCACCCCAGCACTGCCAATCCATAAATTGACAAATGTAATTAATATAATTTAGAGCAAAAAACAAAACTGTTAGGGTTATCTATGACCAGCCAACCCTTGGTGCAATAGCCCTGCCAGTTTGCATCTTGGAAGAGGTTGTGTGGAGATAACTGGCTTCCTCAGGTGCCTTTAAAGGAGGCCCCTAGGATGCTAGCCTTACTGGAACAATGCTTCATGACTCAAAGATCCTTTGATTAAACTACTGGCAGAGGAGCTGAATGTTGAATGAGCTTCCTGTAGATTCTTAAGGCACAGAAGTATGTCACCGACTCTGGAAGACCCACCACATAGAAGGCAGTCTAATGACAACCTCTGATTTTTTAGTTGAGTAGGAAATTCTTTTATCTCCTAATACCCCAAAGCGACACTTTTTGAAATATTCCTTTTTTTGGAGAGACAATGTATTAGTGAAAAGGATTAATTATTCATTAGAGGGATTATCTCTAGGACAAAAGAATTGTGACAAGGGTTTCGTTTTAGCAGGTGAATAGTTTCCTGCAGTGGGTACCCTCCCCTACGAGCACCCCCAATAATTCTGACTCCTTTTCAGATCTATATAATAGGACTCATTGCAGACCGGAAATTCCAGCACTTTAACACTGTTCTGGAGGCTTACATTCAACAGCATTTCAGTGCTACCTTGGCCTACAAGTAAGTAACTGTGTGTATAGGGATTTCCCATGCACCTGTGTTTGTCTTTCCAAGATGCGTGGGACGCAGAGACTTCAGCATTTTCCCTTGACACCCCTCTTGTGAATTTTCCCTTTTCTAACGAATCATCCAACCCTATCCTAAAATTACCTATCCTAAAAATAACCAAAACCCCCAGAGATGGAGGGGGGAAACAGTTGACAGGGTCAACAAACAAGTAGCTTATTGCATCATTCAGCTCTCTGACAGCTGTTTATTGAGAAGTCAAGTAACCTGTGAGCCCCAGTGCGCATGCTCAGTAGCTCAGTGTTGAATGGATGTAGGAGACCCAGGGTCAAAGATGGAAACCCACAGGCAAATTCGGTGGCAGGCAGCTTGTGAAGAAACCTTGAAAGATGGCCCAAACATTCTGAAGTCTGACCTACTGGTAATGGTTAGCTGTAGAAAGTGTCTGAGCAAAGGAGGTCCATGGTAATTACAAATAGCATGTCTATATAGAAGAAGCTGAAAAAGACATTATTACCATCATTCTCACTCATCCCCTAATTATTCCTAGTTTTTTTTTCTCATCAAAAGATTATTTTTTTCCCCTCACAACTTTATCTTTGCCGGCTTCTTTATGGGCAGGAAATACTTATTCGTTGCCTGGAATAAATATATTTTGAAGCAGTTATTTTTGTGCTTGCAAATGAGTTGTGAGCGTTGCTGCACGGCCACCTTTAACCTTTGATTGAATGCCTTGTAATTTCCCGAGCAAACTAATTACCACGCTGTGGATTAGAAAGAGATGTATTTTGAAAATATTATCCCTTATTCAGGAAACTGATGACGGTGCTGAAGACTTACTTGGATACCTCCAGCAGAGGGGAGCAGTGTGAGCCCATCCTCAGAACTCTAAAAGCTTTAGAGTATGTGTTCAAGTTCATTGTTCGGTCGAGGACATTATTCTCACAGTGAGTATTTGTTGTGCAAAAGTGATTGAATAGCTCTGTAATCAATACAATACAATAATGTTTCATCACTATCGGAGTTCTTTTATTGAAAATAGGAGAATTTTTTTTTAAAGTTATAACAGGATTGGAGATCTGGCTAGGTGGTAGAGGACTTCTGGATCACTTGTGTCCCTGGGCTTTGTCCCTAGTATTGCAAACAAGCAAAACAAAGACAAGAAGAAAAATATAGCTAGATTTTGATTTTTAAAAAGCAACCTTGAGAATTCAAACCTAACCTAGAGATCATGAATATATAATAATTTTGTTTTCTAAGCTCATTTGGGGAAGACTAAAGGAATAATAACCACATGGCAATGGTATTTCACTCAGTGAACATGGTTTATGTGATTTAAGGCTGTTCTCTGTTTTGTTTAACATTCTTCACTTGATTTAAGATTATTTAAGGAAAAAATTCTAGGAATCCGTGTTCAGGACTTGGGGGCACTGGTGAGAGCAGAATGCAAGGGGTTTGCCATTAATTTGGCTCTCACAGGCTGTGACGGCAGATTAACTGCATTCTGAGGCTTTGCTGCCTGTTCTGGAGATCCTCACAGCCAGCAAGTGTGATTATATACCAGAGAACCTTAAGGGACTTTGATGGTCAGGATCAGCACTTGACTGTCTCCCTGAAGGCCTCTGGAGATGGAGATATTCAAATGTAGCTAACCAAAGATTGCTTTATATTTATCTTAGCTGTATGGTAAAATTACCTACCGTGTTAATTAAATATGTGTTAGATTAGTTGTGCAAGATAGAAAATAAGAAAAAATCTTAAGGGGTTATATTGTCTAGGCTCTTAGCATGAATGAAGACTACTCAACTAAAATCAACTTAGAGAGAAACAAGACTTCAGAATATTGAAAAGACCAGAGAGTAGATGGGCCCAGGCATGACTGTGTTCTGATGCTAAGTATCATAGGGTCCTCTCTCTCTCTTGTTGGCTACTTTCAAGGCAAGGTTTCCAGTATGAGACTATATATACTCTCAGCTAAAGCTCACTTTGCTTTCTTGTCACTGCAGCAAAACTTTATGCCAAGAACAGTCTTAGGGCATGTGCTAAGATCTTAATAGACAATGTGGCTGTGGGACTCAAGCGAACTGTGTGTCGATAGTCATGTGTGGCGTGGGTAAGAACAGTTTCTTAGAGGATAGACTTTGGCTGGAGAGATGCCTTCCCAAGAGAAAGATGAAATCTTTATCATCATCAGACAGTGATAGTGGGTGGATGGTACAAGTTTCACACTTAACAAGGCATCTCCTTTGGAATTTTCCTAAAATGCTGAAACTTCAGATAAAGAACAGAATAATTCCCCAAACCTGTATATATTAATTTATTTAAAAATTGAAATATTGGTCCTAATCCCCTAGCTTGTCAATTAGTTAGATCTTGGCAATTATTCATGCTAGTTTAGGTGATTCTTTTTCAATAGTTGTGAACCAACAGTAGCTTCCTTCCTTTGTAAGAGTTGATCTCGGAACTCAAGGAATCAGACTTTGCTGTTCCAGATACGCGGGTCAGGACTTCTCACCCCTTCTTCCGAGAGAGGATGTGGAATCTGTAGGAATGGATCACCCCCTTTGACTCATCATATCGTCTTCCCTTCTTCCTTTCCACATATCTCCTTTTCTTCTCCACTCTGTTCTTCCTTCCCTTCCTTCCTGTCCTTTCCTTTCCACATTCCTTTTCCATGTCCTGGAACAAAGCACATTTGCTCACTTTCTTTCTTCTCTTCCTCAGAGCATATTGTTTTTGTAAGACTTTGAACCCTTCAAGGTGATATCAGTACTCAGTGTCTTCTGGTTTCCTAGAGTGTGGGGCAGTCTGGTACTTCTTGTATCTCAAGCACTTGAGATGTCACTAACATTTGCCTAGAAATGATGTTAACAAGAGAATAATCTCAAATACTTCCCCGAACAAAAATGCACATTGTCCTACAGAATGTCAACAGCAAGAGCTAGTAGGTCATGTGTCCTCTTTATTTTAGGGTCTTTAGCAATGTTCTACTTTCTTCCCAGTCTGTAAGGGTACTGGGAGGTTGGGGTGCTTTCTCATAACCAGGAACATCTTCCTTGGAAACTAGAAAACAGAATATCAGCGCTTTGAGATTCTTCAGCCATCTGGGGAGGAATAACATAATTATTGCTTTGGGGCTCATTGCATCTGACAGTGTTGTTTCTAGATACTCCTTTGTTCTTTTGTCCCATGTTCGTAATTGCGGATCTAGTTCGCAGTATTTGTTCCCCTGCCTTTCTTCTTTGTACCAACTGCACACGAGCCCTTGAGAGGGTGAGGATTCTTCTGTATCAACATGCAGAATGCAACTGGACATGGACAGAAGAAAAGTGGTGATAAGTGAAATTTTTATTTTCCTTTGTGTTGGGGGAGATGATTTATTTCAGAGCCAAAGAAGGTGAGTTTCTTGCACTTGTTGTGTCATTAGCTGCCTAGTTCAATGTCTGGCCTAGGTGTCACTGGCTGGACATAAGTCTGAGCCACAGCCACAGTGGAAGCTTCTGCCATATGAATCCCTAAATTGTGGTGCATGTGTCCAATAGATCCTGAGGGGCCATAGCTATGACTGATATCCACTAGGCTTTAGGAGAATGACTCGTTCCTCAAGTGGGACAAACCACAAGTGAAAAGCGTTCAGAAGCAGCAGAAGCATCGTCTACTAAATGTTGACTTTCTTTACAAAGCCCCTTTCAGTATCTCTAATCCCCAGTCTTAAATACCCAGCAGTACGATCCACATACTACTGAGATGTGGCTTTATGTGGAGTTGGAAATGGATTGCATTCCCCAGTTCTGTGATGGACATTGGCTAGGCGCTGACCAGTGAGTCTGCAGAGCCAATGAGAGGATGGCACAATGAGGGGAGGAGACCCAGAGTCTGGGGCTGTATCAGCCTTTGGTCCCCTTCATTCTTGCCTTACAGAGCCCAGTGGTGCTGGAACTCAGGAGAAAGTGGGTATGATGGTCCTGAGCACATGGTCATGTATGCAGACCTAGGGAAGGTCACAGGAAGTCACAGGAAGCACCGGCTTGAGGAAAGGACCCATCTGTTAGCGTTTTAATAACGAAGTGATGAAATTGTTCAGGAAAAGTTCTAGTCCATGAGTGTGATACCAGGAGAAATAGCAAGGATGTGGCCATGCCATCACTTAGGAGGTGTGGAAAACCTGGCCATGCCAGTTGGTTTTTGTCAACTTGACACAATCTGGAGTCACTTGGGAAAAGGGAACCTCAATGGAAGAATATTCTCCGTCAGATTGATATGTGGTCCTGTTTGTGGGGGGAATTTCCTTGATTAATGACGGATGAGGGAGGGGCTACCCTACTATGGGCAGTGCCATCTCTAAGCAAGTAGACCTGAGCTGTATAAGAAAGCAAGTTGAACAAACCATGAAAAGCAAACCAATAAGCCACATGGTCTCTGTCTCATGCCTGCCTCCAGATAATTGCTTGAATTCCTACTTCGATTTCCCTAAATGATGGGCTGTGATAAGGGAGTATAGGCAAACAAACTCCTTCTAAGTTGCTTTTGGTCAATGTTTTATCAGCAAGAGAAAGCAAACTAGGACATTTCCTGTTTCAGGAACTTTGGACATATTTAAATCAGAAAGAAGTCGTTCTGGAGTCTTCATGCTTAAAATGTGATTTCCTGTTCCAGCTGTTTTAAATGTTCACTTCCTGGGAGTGGGGGTACCTTTTCCTTAGTGTCTGATTTCTTTGAAGACCAGCGTGTAGAGACTTTTCCTGACACCACAAACTCACGTTGGTCTGCTGTTGGCCTGTGTGGGTGAACCCCGACTTTGCTACACTAATTTTCCTGGAGAGCGGTTGGGGCCGCTTTGGCCCTTGGGACTCCTGTACCAGTGTTTCCTTTGTCCCTTGTCTTCAGTGTGCCTTGCATTTCTGCTTCTTTGGTTCTTGCTTCCTTTTTCCTCTCCTAGATCTATCTGCCTTTCACAAGTCCCCCTCCTTCTCGGGCCCCATCCCTTTGCATAAGAGAGACACAGTCTTCAGAGCCCTGTAGCTTGAGTTTGGATTCTGAATGTGGATCCCACCATTGCCACGTACAGGTGTTTATGGCCTTGAGAAAAATTATTTAATCTTCAGATCACCCAGTTCCCTCAAATGTAACTGCATAACAACAGTGCCCATCATGCAGGGCTGCTCTTCAGGCTGTATTATTATTATTAATTATTAATTATTATTATTATTATTATCTGTATGATAGTGGACACTTACATTTCAGGGTGTAATATATGGCAGGTGTTACACAGCAAAGATGTATGGCTAGTCTTATTCGTGAAGCACATCATATATCAAGTCCAACAGGATTTTCCAGTATAGGATTGCATCTGTTATAGCCATGCACACCCTGGACTTCAATAGGTGGGTAGTCCTGGCTCAATCTCTCTGTACCCTTCCCCAGGTATTCATTCACTCACTAATTCCCTAGCCTCTTTCACACTTTTGACTGAACATTTTATCTTTCCTTTATTATTTTTTTACTTAATGTACATTATAATGGTGTTTATTATAATATTTTCTTTCATATATCATTGAGTCTTGCTCGTATCTCCCTTTACTACCATTCTCCATTGGTTTTCCTCTTCCAATTGCCCCCCTTCTGCTCTCATATCTCTCTCTCTCTCTCTCTCTCACAGACACACACACACACACACACACACACACACACACAGACACAGACACACACACACACACAGACACACACACACACACAGAGTTGTCTCATTTCATGTCAACGTTACACAAGCCAGAGTCATTTTGGAAACAGGCACATCAACTGAGAAAACAGCCCCTTCAGACTGTCCTGTGGGCAAGCCTATGGGCATTTTTCTTAATTGATGATTGATATGGGAGGGTCCAGACCACTACCAAAAGTATGGTACTGGGTGTTGTAAGAAAACGGCTTGAGCAAGCCATGAGGAGCAAGTCAGTAAGCTGTACTCCACCGTGGCCTCTGCTTCAGTTCCTGTCTCTGAATTTCCTCCCTGAGTTCCTCCCTCAGTGATGGAGTAAGGTGAAATAGACTCTTTCCTCCCCAAATTGGCTTTGGTCATGGTGTTTTATCACAGCAATAGAAACCCTAAGTAAGCTATGTAGGTTGTATACCTGTATCTGTGTCTGATCTAGATTCTATAGATGAGGAAAACATAAGGCGTTTTGTTTCCTCCCCCAGTTACACTCCTTGTTTCTCCCTCATCCCTCTTCTTTAGACTCCTTCCCCTCCTAGTTTCCCTCCACTTTCACATCGCGTGTGTGCACATGTGTGTGCATGTGTTTGTTTAATTCTAGATTTTGCATACGAGAGAAGAGAGTTGACCTTTGTCATCTTACATCTGGTGTATTTCACTTAATGTGACCATTGCCAGTTGCTTCCTTTTTCCTGCAAGTGGTGTACTCTCATTCCTCTTTACTGCTGAATAAGAAATCAGTAAAGAACATGAGGCCTTGGGAGGTTCTGGAAAGCCATCCTTGCTGTTGATAAAACCCTACAGCAACCATGGCTTCATCTTCACTCCCAAGGGATGAATAGAGAAAAGCTACCTTGGGAAGAGACACAGACTACACATTCTTAGGGGAGCCACAGCCCCTGAAGTGTGAGCCCTCACCCTACAGTTTACCTAAGAAGAGTGCTCTGATGTAGCGGGTGTTTTTGGACTGCCTCGGTATCTTTCATTAATACGGACTGCAGGAGCATGGTGCGTAGCTCCCATCAGGACCTCTCCAGCTCATCTCATCCTGAGCTGAACACTCCTCTCTTTCTCTGGATGCTTTCAGTACCACCAAGCCGAACCCTGGCGCCGCTTCTCAGAACTCCCTTGGCATTTTTGGTTTGTATCTTGATTTATTCTCCCCGGATCCTGCCTCCCTGGCCTCTACTTACACCTCTCAAAGCCCGGATTTCTCCCTTGAAAACAGCCACACTAGCCGACCTCCAGGTCACGGATGCACTAAGTAACTGGGTTGTCTGAACGAACCCCAGGCATGCCCAGTGCAGGCTGTACTCAGAGGGAAGGCATGAACCTCTGTCTTCTTAAAGAAATATGAATTTAACTTGCCAGTGTGATTTGTTTTCATTGTTCATGTATGAATAAATATTAAAATGCAATCATCTGTTTATGCTGAGCACAAGCTGGAAGGCCTGTCACACTATTCCCGTTCCTCCCGCATGTAATTTGTTTGCATGTTAATGCCACTTATTCCTATGTAAGCCTCTGTTTGGGGGTTTGAATATAATTCCACTTTTTGATGACAGTAATGGCTCTGTAAACTGCACAATTGCAGTTAAATGGGATTATTTTATGATAACATTAACTTGGCATCATATCAAGATGGAAGAGAAAAGTGTCATCAAAGGGATATTGTCTAACAGTTACATCTCTTTAATTTATTATCTGGTTTGTGAGTTGCCGAGCTGCCGAGGGGGAGCTAACAGCCTTTTTCTCAGGAGCATACGTGGAAGCACTCTGTCAACTCTTGAGGAAGTTGCTGTTAGGATAAATTGTGTACATGCACAGACTTTTAAACAGTTCTTGTTCCCTTTGATTTTGGAAATATTGGTAAACATGTGTTGAATATGTTTTATAGTCCAGGCACTTTGCTAAGAGTGGTGAAATTAGTAAGTCGTGGTGATGTATTGGGTTCAGCAAACATGCCACGGGCCATCACGGCATTCTTCCCCGGGATAGGCAATGACCAGTGATGATGGGCAAATGTAGATACTTGCAAGTAATTCACAAGAGACAGACGGAGGTGGCAACAATGCTCCACCTAGCATTCTTTTCACAGGAGATATTTTAAACACAGAAAGGTGTTTAAGAAAGCAGCTATTGGGAGAAAAGACAATCCCATCTTCTGATACACCCACATTAGAGAAACCTTGGCTACTCCTACTCCACCTGCGAGCCAGCATTTGTTAAGTCTCTTTTCTGTTTTTGACACTACATCACCTGGTATAAGAAATTTACAACCTACCAGCATTGTATTTGTTATAGTGAAGAAGAAATGGAGCCCAGAAAGGTGTAGAACATGGCCATAGGCTGCCCAGCTGGATGTTGAAGGGAGAGACCCTTGTCACTTGTAGTATATTCTGTTGTATATGACTATCAGGTGTCTGAAGGAAGGTGGCACTATGGTTTGGGTAATGTCCCCCAAAGGTCCGTGTGTTGGATGCTTGGTTCCTAGACTGTGGTACATTTGGGAAGTGGTAGACCCTATAAGATGTGGGGCTGAGACTAATGGAGGAATGCCCTGTGGAGAAGACTGAGACCCTAGGAAATCTTTTGTTCCTGAGCCATGAGGGGAGTGGTCTCCAACTGTGAACCGAAGTGAACCTTTTCACTTTCTAGGTTGATTTGGTCAGGTGTCCATTACAGTGAGGGACAGCTGGCCCATACAGGTGGCTTGTGGGTGAAGCGGTAGTGGTAGAGGTAGGGGTAGGGGTACTAGTACATCTGGAAGATGGGTGGAATCTAACTTGTGAAACATGTGAACCAAGGAGCTTGGCGTCATCCTCGCGTGGGGAGACTTCTGTTCAGGTGCTGCTCTTTATTCCCGGAAAACGTGCTGACTGACCTAGCCATTCTTCCACTGTACATAAAGAAATTAAGCTTCATAAACACTTGGCATAGTATCTGGATAAACTTTATAAGTCAGTGGACATCTATTAAGAGTCCTGATTAGGTTTTTTTCCTATAGGAACAGTCTGGAAATCCCTGCTTTGTGGGAGAAGAGCCTTCGGAGGTCCGAGGCAACAGATTACCATGGTTCAGAGGGACTGCTGTGGAGATGGTCTGTGGGAGAAAGCACAGATAAGGGAGAAAGACAATGGACCATTGAAGCTGCTGTGGCAATGGGAGTGTGAGAACGTGAACTCAGGGTCAGGGGCTGGTGGCCCGGAGAAGGAGAGAAACGGTGAAATTCTGTACAAAAATGAGCTTGTCCTCTGTTCCCTGCTAGAGTCAGCAGAGATGTCTGTGACCAAACATGTGTGGAGCTTTCCTGCACACCAAGTGAGTCTTCCAGAGGACATGAGTGAGGAGACCTCCAATGCAGTCCCGTTCTGACTCTGTCTACCTGGAGTCAGCGTCCACCCCACAGGTTAAGGGCTCAGTTCCTGAGGCTGCCCGCACTTAAGATGTTGGGTCCAGCTCAAGACAAGGGTGTTTTAGTTGTGCTTCTGACCGATCAGCTATGAATCTATAAATCAGGGTTCTCACAGCATCCCTCCCAGACTGAATAACTTGTTACAGTGTTTTACAGAGCTAAGGCAACACTTGCATGTATTAACTACATAGGGCATTACAACGACACCAGTGCATACTGGGTAAAGAGCTGACCAACATGGCGGAGGAGTACTGCTCATGGGTGTGTCAATCAAACCCTTTAAAGGTGGTCCCTCCCACAGGCACCAGAATACATCTGTGTCCCATTAAGGAAAGAAATCAAAGCTCTTTCCCTTGAGCTAATTTGACCAAGACTGAGCCCAGATTTGAATTCTCCACTTATCTCTCTGTGTCTTCTGCAATTCACAGGTTCTGGTTTGTCTGTAGTTTGTCTATTGTGTGTCTGTCTATTCCTGTCTAATGTCTGACTGGCTGTCACTATGTATGAGTCCCTAACAAAAAGCTTTTGTTCTTTTGTTGAGAAGCGCAGGAAAGGGATTTGGGATACTTGCATAATCTTTACCAGAGTTTTACAGAGAATGCAACTTTCTGACTCCGTGACCAGGAAGCGCCCAGAAAAGCAAATATAGTGACTTAGCAACCTACGTCTATATTACTGTCAACATTTCTGGCAGATATTTGCTTTGTAAGACACCTTTGACTTGCACGCTGTCTTCAGCAAATGATTATGATAACACACGTACATACCCACAGGCACTGCTCTCCCTGGGTCAGGGACATGGAAGAGGACAAAAGTCAAGATTAAAGCTATGCATTAGCTTAGGTTGCAGAAGCTGTTTACATGGAAAATCCAAGGTGAGTCAGGGTGCTTGTTACATTGTTCTCCTAAAAGTGGGTCAAACAAGAAGGCTGAACTCACAGCAGGATAGCGGTTTTAAGTCTGATGTGACCTCAACTTCATTAATTTGCTGTGAGTGCCAGCAGAAGTTTAGCCTTCTAGTATGTAAAAGATACTTTCATAATAATGTATTGCTGCCAACCACACACCCTTCAGACTGCCACCCTCTGGGACTCTCCACATGTCCAGCTGTCCAGTTCTCCCTTTGGGCGCTTCTAGGGGCTTCATTGTCTAGATATGATGGGTTAAACCATGGGATGTTGGTGAGCGATTTAACCGTAGGCATCTCTCACCTGCTTGAATACTGAAGAGGAAGGTTCAAGGTCCTAATCCAATAACCATATCTTGGCCCTCCCAGGGATCAGCACCTATCTGGAAGCAACTAAAACCCCCCAGTTACCAGTAATCCCATTAACACACAAAAAGACACTCATTACTCAGTGAGTTCAAGCATCAGAATATAGAATGTAAGTGTGTTTTAATAAGTGTGTGTGCGGTTTGGGGTGTGAAAAGTTGAACATATTCCTTGCAAGACTTGCTAGATGTACTGCAGAGAATGGTACCCACAGAGATTAGAACCCAGGAAAATGGAGAATGGACATAGAGCTTTTGTGCGAATCCATCTGTAACTGCCTTTGAAGCTATAACATAAGCTAAGGAATATGATAAAATTGAGGATGTGATCCAGGAGATTAGCACATTGAAAGGGGTGGGCAAGAGAAGAGTTCCAAGTCAGCCAGGTCAGGGACACAGGGGAAGAAGAAGGACCTGGATTCTAGGAGCTTATAGAACGAGCCAAGTGAGGGAGCATCAGCATTGCTAGCTGTGGCAATGAGGTCATGTTGCTTGGAGACAAGGTCATGGTGCTTGGAGGCAAGGTCATAGTATGTGGGAAATGAGGTCATGGTGCATGGAAGCAAGGTCATGGTGCTTGGAGGCAAGGTCATAGTGTGTGGGAACGAGGCCATGGTGTGTGGAAGCTGGTGGGAACTTCAACAAAGAGCCAACCCTTTTCCTAGAGTTTAGCAGTTTTTTGAACTTGTGTTTTCTCACCGTCACAGAATACCCAAGGCTGGCTCCCAGTTCTGGGGTGGTGCCTGTGTCAGCTCAGCTCTGGTGAGGCTTTATGGCAGGCTGCTTCCCATGGCAGGAGCGATTCAAGGCTGGAGGGATTGTATAACCAGACTGACAGCTAGATGGTGTGGGAGTGGTCAGGCCTGTGCTTTCAAAATACCCTTTGGAAAATTGAGGGGTCCCACGACAACTACCTAATCCCTTCTAAAGGCACACTTGGTCTGCAGACATCTACTAGACCCTACCTCTTGGAGGTTCCATCCCACCTTTCTTTGTGACAGGCTCTCATCTTGTGACCCATGTGGGTAGGACACAAACAAACACATTCAAGCCCCAATAGCATCTTTTCTAACACCCAGTCTAGAGGCCGCTGGAGAAAGCCAGGAGATCAGAACTCAAAGTGCAATTGATTACCTGTCATCCGTGTGTGAATCACCAACATTTGGATTGTCTTGTGCTGATCTAGTCTTGAATCACCAACATTTGGATTGTCTTTGTGTGTGACCCTGGCCCGCTTCTCTAATTGTGGCCTTCAGAGGCTGGGTCAGCTTTTTCATATTCTGCTCACAGCCAAGTATAAGACACTGGTCTTGTCTGCTTCCATTGTCCCTTTAAATGGCCTAATTTTGTAGAACAAGGCTATCTGCTGTAGACCGTTAAGAAAAAGTCATGGAGAACATGCGATGTTCTTTCTTTCAGGACGAAGCAGCGGGTGGTTTTCTTTGCTTGTTAATTTCTCTTTAGAAGTCTATGAGTTAGCTAGACGAATCCTTGCCCGAGAGCAAAAATGGCTGTTTCTGTCAAATGTCAGGGCTCACAGTTCCTCAGAGAATGACTAGGTGGGGAAGCCATCTACTGAATAATCTGGAGATTTAGCAAACGTGTTTGCAAATCCTTTGTGACTAAATATGAACTTTCTAGGTAATAAGGGTCTGGTAGGCCAGAGGGGTAAAAGTCAGCAAGCTAGCATGGTTGTCAGGGATGGGGAGCTGGGCTAGGATGGCCACATGTGCTTCAAATGCCCCAGAGGTGGGCATTGCCAAAGGAGCATCTGCTTCCTTAATAAGAATACTATATTGTTCAGTTATTGGACTTGTTGTTTATTCTATCTTTAGGATAGAAGAAGAAAGGATCATTATGGGGTGGCAGATCTGGGCCCCGCCCTTCAGGTCCCTAAACCTCTCTTGCATCTCCTAGACGTACTTCCTGATGTAGCTCAAGCAGAGACACAGGGACTTTATTCCTTCGTCCAATCATTCATTGAATCACTTAGCACTTGCTGTGTACCAAACAAACGTGAGGAGCCTCCTAGGGTCCCACTCCCCCACCCCCGGCTGCTCTGTAGCCTCAGTGAATGGGCTATGTTTGCCGAGTACCTTCTTTAGACCAGATTGGGTGTCTAGTCCAAAAGAGGTTAGTCTTCTGTTTGAGGATCCAGGTGCTCTGGATCCCAGACACGGGTGCAGGGCAGGTGTGGAGTTGCTGAGGGCACCCCAAGAGAAAGCTTTAGTCCCTCATGGCTGGTAATTGCTGGCCTGGGGCTCACAGACTTGGGGACTGAGACTGATCCAGCATCATTGTGATTTACCTTAGGAAGCACAGCTCTGTCCAAAGTTGCTGGGACACGTAACAAGCTGAGGCCTTTCCCCAGCGACTGTCTCTGCCTCACTGAAGGGCCGTGGGGCATCAGAAGACGTCTAAGAGCAGAATCTAGAGTCCCCCCGACCTGTGTTCTCAGGATGCTCCAATTACCTCATGACCCAGATACCTGCACACTGCACGGGGCCCTCATCTTGTGGAGGTAGCATCTGCTCCCCTCTCCTTCCCAGGAACAGTGCCGCTAGGGCTGTGAGGCTTATTTTCAGCAGCCATGTCTTCTTCCTGTCTCTTCTCTGGTACCCTCCCAATGTGGAACTCCAAAGCTCTTCTTTCTTCACATTAGAACAGAATCGGATTTTCTTCTTCTTCTTCTTCTTCTTCTTCTTCTTCTTCTTCTTCTTCTTCTTCTTCTTCTTCTTCTTCTTCTTCTTCTTCTTCTTCTTCTTCTTCTTCTCCTTCTCCTTCTCCTCCTCCTCCTCCTCCTCCTCCTCCTCCTCCTCCTCCTCCTCCTCCTCCTCCTCCTCCTCCTCCTCCTCCTTCTCCTTCTTCATCTTCTTCTGACTGTCTCCTTCTCTGGCTCACAAGGAAGCAGCAGCCCTACTGTCTTATCCAGCCTAGAGTACTGGTGTGCTGTTGATTGTTTTCTTCATCTTCCTGTTCCACAGACAGCCCCACTGTTCCCTATTTTGGGGTTCCAAATGCTTGGACAGGCATCCTCCTCCTGTCACCTAGGTTCCATCATTGGGTGTGCCTAAACCCATCACTTCAGCTGTCACCTCTCTGCAGAAACCCAAGAACCAGGCTTGCAACGTGTCCACTCTCACTGACCCACAACCCAGCATGCAGCAGGAGGCAGAACAGAGGACCTTATTCTTGAGACCGTGTTTTCTAATACTCTATGCCAAGTTCACAATGGAGTCTGAAAGCTTGTCTTGTAAATCTACCACATCTTACCATCATTTTTCCAACTCCCTCCCCTTCCTTCTCAGGGATAGCAGGACCAGCGTCCTGCAGCATCCAGCCTTCCCCTCATATGGCTAATTCTCTGCAGAGATTTTTGGACTTCTTCACTAAATAGCTACAGCATCTCAAATATGGAGAGGCTCATTTCTCATTCCAGTTTGAGTTCTTTCTTTCTCCCTATCCTCCAGCTCTGGCTAGAATTCCAGGTCAGCAATGGACAGAAATAGTGTACACACTGTACCTTTTCTGTCTATTATGAGCTTAAGGAATTATGGGCTATTGGTAATTTAATTATGATGTTCACTGTGAAGGGCTAACAGATTTTATTGTGATGGTTTGGATTTATTTCAACCACCTTAAGTGTTCATTTTTTTCCCCTGATTTTTGTCCTTTCTCCTTCTTTTGGGTTGTCTCCAATTTTTTTTTTCATTTTCTTCTTCCCTTTTATTACTTTGGAAGTTTTACTTTATATTTGAATTTTAATGGCCACCTAGGTATTGTACCATACATATTTAACTTAATAAAGTTCAAAGTTAATATCTTTTACATTCCTCCTGAATAATGAATGGGTTTTTGGAAAACTCACTTCTCTCTTAAATGTTGTACTATTATTGAGCAGAATTTTAATTTGACTTTTACAAAGTATCTCCAAAATGTAATATTGACATCATTTTAAATTTGGCATTTTTGTATGTTTTTTACCAAAAAAAAGTCTCTGATGTTACTGTACTGGTAAACAAGGACCAGTACAATACCTGAAAATGACTGAGGAGAGGGACAAGAGAGGTGGGTCAGTTAAGAGAACTGGTTCTGACCTGGGTTCCATTCCCAGTACCACATGGCAGCTCATAACTGTGTGTAAGTTCAGTTCCTGGTGATGGGACACCCTCATCTGGCCTCCACCAACACAGACATCCACGTAGGCAATAAGCTCATTCACATAAGGTAAAAATAAATCAATCTTTAAAAATAAAGGATGAACATTTTATGCTTTTAATAACAATTTAAAAGGAGTTCTTCACACCTCCTGTAGCCTTTGATGCTTGCTTCCCTATTTCCAAAGGAAATAACTATAGAATCATTTGCAAACCGCCCGTTGACGGATTTCATTCAGAGGTGTGACAGAGTGGTTCGGTGGGTAGAGACTCGGTTGTCTTTTGTTTGTTGATTGCTGTCTGTTGTTAGCTTTATCGTGTTGTGTTGTCTTGCTTCCTATAAACTGTGTCTTTTAAGTGTAGCTGACTTTCCTTTCAGTACCTTGTCTGCAGTTTCACTGGGATGTCTGGAGGGAGGAGTTTGCTTGTCCTGCTGGAAACAAGTCTTCTCAGATCTTGGTTTGTGTGGGCTGACTGCCCAGTCAGAAAGCATCCTCATTCTTGTCTTTCCAAATATGTTCTCTCCCCCACGTCCTATCTCATGCATCCGAGTATAATGTCTCTCACTCATATTTCTAGGTCTCTCGAACACTTTGTTGTTGTTTGTTTTTGTTTTTGTTTTTTCAAGACAGGGTTTCTCTGTGCAGCCCTGACTGTCCTGGAACTTTCTCTGTAGACCAGGCTCACCTTTAACTCAAAGATCCACCTGCCTGCCTCCTGAGTGCTGGGATTAAAGGTGTTCGCCACCACTTCCTGGCTTCTCATATATTCAAATTCCTTAGCTTCTTGACTTTTGAGATTCATTCTTGATAATTGCTTGAGTTTTTTTTTTTGTTTTGTTTTGGTTTGTTTTTATTTTCTATTCTTTTGAGACAAGGTCTTGCTATGTATGCTAGCTGGCTTGAATTCACAGAATCCTTTCTTCTTCATTCTGGAATCTGGGGCCGCAGGTGCGCACACGGTGCCTGGCAGACAGTGACTGCGAACTTATTTTCTCCTTTTTGTCCTGTTTATCCTACTGTGTGCTTTTCATAAAGCCCTAGCATTGCCTGTCTCGAAGTGTTTTTCTCTAGCAGTTTCAGACTCCCAGGTTTTATAGGAAGGTCCTTGATCTATTTTTCATTGATTTTGTGCTAGGAGAGAGTCAAGGGTCTCTTGCTTCCTTCCATATGTGGATACCCAGTTTTCCGGGAGCTGTTTGTTGAATAGCCCAGCCATATCTCCCAAAGCTAAGTTTTATTTAGCACCATTCTTGACTATCCTGTGTGTGTATGTGTGAGTCTGTGTGTATACACATGACTTCAGAGTATGTTGTATGTGTTTGTCTGTGTGCATACACATGACTTCAGAGTATGTTATATGTGTTTGTCTGTGTGCATACACATGACTTCAGAGTATGTTGTATGTGTTTGTCTGTGCGCATACACATGACTCCAGTGTTCTGTTTGTGTGCCTGGGTGTATTTGCGTGGCTTCAGAGTGTTCTCTGTGTGTTTGTGTGTGTGTGCATCTTTGTGTGTATGTATGCATGGCTTCAGAGTGTGCTGTGTATGTCTGTGTATGCACAAAACTTAATGGGCTGTGTGTGGTGTGTATGTCTCTCTCTCTCTCTCTCTCTCTCTCTCTCTCTCTATATATATATATATATATATGCATAGCTCCAGTGTGTGCTGTGTGTTTGTGTGTATTTGTATGACTTCAGAGTGTGCTGTGTGTGCTTGTATATGTATGTGTATCTTCTGTGTGTGTATGCATGACTTCAGAGTATGCTGTGCCTGTGTGTATTCGCATGACTTCAGGGATTACATTCTAAGGAAAATCAGGCTTCCCTTCTATCATTCAGGCACTGCTACCTGAAGGCATTTCCAACCAGAGGCCTCTTTAACCAAATGTTCTGCTTGTGGACACAGCAAAGAGTGTGAATTTGGAAAGCATAAACCCAAAGCCCAGGAGAAGACTGGTTTGCGATTAAAGATTCTCGGCAGAGATGTGTTTCCTTTCTCCTTACTCAAAGCCAAGGGCCAGCAACTTCCTTAGTGTTCCCTTCAGTGCAATCCTCATCCTTCTCATCTTCCTTCCTGAGAAGGTGTAACAGCCGAGGAGAAGTAGACTAGGGTCTCTGTGTTAATCAGCTATCCATCCCTGACAAAACACCTGACACAAACCACTTAAAGGAGAAACGATTCCTTTTGGCTCATGGTTTCAAGTGTTTTGGTCAATGGCCAGCTGCTTTCCTTAGTCTCGGGTCTGTGATGAAGGGGTCCGCTATGGAGCAGGGATGTTAGCAGAACAGACTGCTTACTTCACTGCATGGTGGCTGGGGAGGCGTGGGGCAGAAGGGAGGCAGGCCCAGGACAAAGTAGTCTTCATGGGCATGCCCCCAGGGACCTACTTCCTTCCACTAGGCTCCCCAAAGTTTCTACCACCTCCCAATAATGCTGTCAAATTATGAATCAGTTGATGGATTAATCCAGGGGATTATGTAAGAGCCCTCAGGACTCCATCACCTTTCGATATTGGATTCTCCAGCTGGGGTCTGAACCCTCAACACATAAGGCTTTTTTTTTTCTTTTTGGTAGCAGAGGGATACTTCCCATCTAAACCATAATAGTCTCCAATAAGCAGGCCCCAGGATCCACCATGTTGTTCACAGTCC
Organism: Myodes glareolus; assembly: GCF_982192425.1. Taxonomy (NCBI): domain Eukaryota; kingdom Metazoa; phylum Chordata; class Mammalia; order Rodentia; family Cricetidae; genus Myodes; species Myodes glareolus. The sequence continues at coordinate 89,395,588 of NC_142034.1, forward strand.
CCAGTAGCCATCAATGCTGTGTAAAGACACTAGGGTTTGACAGAATCCTTCATGGCAAGGCTGGATTTATTATTTTGCTTTGATTTGGGTTGTCCCTCGTGGATTCCTTGTTTTCTTGACAACTTTATGATTCAATTTTTAAAAGAGGCATACAGATTTCTGCCTGCATGTATGTGGTGTGCCACAGGTGAGGCATGAAGACAGAGAGAACTGGGTTTTCTGGGACTGGAATTACAGATGTCTGTGAGCTTCCGTGTGAATGCTGGGAATGGCACCCAGGTCCTCTGAAGGAGCAGCCAGAGCTCTACACTGCTGAGCCATCTCCCCAGGCTGCCCCTGCATCAATGCTAAATCCATCTTTGGCAGTAATTTGCAAGACTTCCTGGGAAATTCTGTCCACCAAGAAGTCACTGGTAAAGCTCTTCCAACTTCATTCTGTGTTGTGGCCAGAGGCATCTCTGAAGAGTTCAGGTTAGACCAAGGGCTGCAGCCTCTCCTATCCATGGGGGATACAGTCTAAGACCCTAGTTACTGGACCTAATAGATGCCAGAAACTGAGGACAGTGCTGGGCCCTGTATATCTTTTCCCTGTACATACCTATAAAGAAGTTTAATTTATAAACTAGCATAGTAATAAATTAGAAACCATAGCCAGTTGCAGCACACAGCAACGGAAACAATATATCATAATGGAGGCAATGTGAATATGTCCCCCTTTTCCTTCCCCCTTTCTCGACTGACTTCCCAAGAGTTAAGGGGATTGAAACTGCAGGCAGTGAGGCTTCAGGTGGAGGGGGTGAGGCTGTTGTACCCCAACCCCTAGAGTTAGTTTCTTTGCAGGACTCTTGAAGTAAAGAAAACTAGGAGTCTGGGAGGGCTGCTGCACTCCGGTCCCTAGCAACTCCTGAAGTCTGTTTCTATCTGGTCTCCAGGCTTGTTCTTCTCCCTTGGCCCTGCCCTGCCCTCCGTTCCTTTGATTCACTAAGTCCCTCCTGCTGAGGGTCTGAGAACTTGGCATGCCTGTGTCCTTCCTCCTCTCATGGGCTTTTTTTTTTTTTTTCTCACTCAGCTTTTCTGTGTCACCCAGAGTCCCACGCCTGTCCTCCCAGCCTTTTCTGGCTTGGTCAAATCTTCCCGATGGATGTCATCCTTGTCTCTGTGACTTTCCCTGGGCAGTGCACATCACAGCTGCTGTTGCACTTGTTTGGTTGCTGACTTTTATTTCCCGTCATACGGGGTTAGCATAGTGACCGCAAAGTGACTGGGGCATTGTGTCTGCATAGTGACCGTGCAGAGTGACTGGGGCAGAGTAACTTGTACACAATGATTGCGCAGTGCAGAGTGACAGGGCATGGCCACGGGAGCATTGTGGCTGTGCACAGTGCCTGGTACACTATGGTTGTTACATAATGACTGGGGAATAGCTGGTGCCTCGTGACTGTGTATAGCGACCGCACAGTGGCTGCATAATGCCTGGTACACAGTGACTGCGGCGTGGTACTGCTCCACGCGGCTTCCTCAGTTGAATGGTTGTCTTGTGGCGGCACGCCTCCTTAAATACTGTAACAGCTGCCCTCCTCTGAGGACTCCAGGCTGACTGTTTTTCAGCTGTTCTTCCCCTTCCCTATGGCTTTCTTCCCGAGATAACTTGATTGCGGTACTCCTTTGGTTTCTTGCCAGGTATGCACTGCTGAGTCAGCAAGGTCCAATGATGAAAATGCTGCCCCGGATTGTAAGCCCTACCTGTTTGGGCCAGGCATCTCTTCCTCCATCGATATTTCCTACTTTGATTAGATTTCATACAAAGTCTGTTGCCTCCCACTTAGGGTAAATATAACTTGGCGTCTCCTAAGCTTTAAACAGTCCACAGACAGATAAGGCATGGAAGACTTTTCCCCGGCTTATTCTGCAGCCCTTATCTGCTGTGTGCATTCCAGGATCAGCTTTCCTGAGTCTGGGCTTTTGCTCTTCCCCACCCGGCTTCCTTAGGCATCTGCTGGCCAGCTAGAATGACTGATCTTTTGGTAATTCACGGGTGGTATCAAGGTCTGGAAATATAGACGAGCAGCCTTTCAGTGCGTGGGCGTTCCTCAGGAGTTTTAGGACGGCCCCTATCACTGACAGCCTTGAAGGCGTTAGCTTACTGTTTCTTCCTCCTAACCCTCAGCGACGACACGGGGCATGCCTGTTCCATGCACATCAGCCCAGAAGACTCCTCCTCTTTTAAACACCGGAACTGACAACACAAGTTTCCATTTCAAATAAGTTAGCAATATCTGTCCGTGGTAACAGCTTGGCCAGCATTAGCAATCAAGCCCCGACCTACGCCAGGTACTGGAATGCAACCATGAACTGGGTACACTCGTACTTAGTGTTCGTGGACTTTTTAGTTGAGTAGGGAAGAATTACTGAACAGATAATCTTGTCGGTTCATGTCAATCAAGAGGAAGTGTGTGGTAGGTATCCTAATGAGATTAGTCTTGCCATGGGGCCTGGAGATTTTCTGGACAAGTGTCACCCAAACTGTGATCTCAGTGATGAGTGTGTGCTTTGGGGGCGAAACGAAGTGGAGGAAGGTGAATAAAGAGGTGAATAAAGCCAGAAGGGGGCGTTTCCCTGATATTTGGTGCTTTGACTGTAGCTTAGCGGTAAAGCATATATGCTTGGATGAATGTGTAGAAGGTCTAGAATCATTCCCCAGAAGAAGCAGAGAAGAGAGAGGGGAAAGGAGAGAGAGAAGGGAGGAGGGAGGAAGAGGGAGGGAGGGAGGGAGGAAGGGACACACACACACACACACACACACAGAGAGAGAGAGAGAGAGAGAGAGAGAGGCTATGAGTCTCAGAGAGGAACTAGGGCTCCCCTAGTTGAATAACTTACTGAAGGTCACACAGCCTTTGCCAATGCTGGTGTTAGTCTATAACTCAATCCCTGAAACTCAGACCATCACATTTCAGCTGAGTTTCCCTCTGCTGGCAGCTTGCTGGCCTTCAGTCTTGCTCTATTGAAGTAAGGTCTCCTGTGATGCTAAGGGTAGTGCCTTTGAACTTGATTTTCCTTGGCTGTCCTCAAGTTTTACTGCGCAGGTATTTTTTTTTTATGATCCAAGATATTAGTAGGGAAAATGTTAAAGAGTTGTTTTTAACTGCACACACCAAATGCCAGGGCTCTCAGTGGATCAGCGCAGGAAGCCCGAGGTTAATTACCCCTCTCAGGAAGCCAGGACTCAAAGAACAAGGTCCGCATGCTCGAGGCATGGCCATAGCTTAGAGCAATAATAACTTGACATTTCTTGGGTAATTGTCTGTCTAGCTGCAGTCAATGCCAGAAACCAGGAGGCAAGAGAAAGATCAGATTCTCCATCCTGGAGCATCTGGGGGAATCTGTCTCTAGTTGTGTGACTTCATGTTAGATCGCACACCAGTCGTGGGTCCCAGGTGAGATGAGGAAGTCAGGGGAGACCGCAGAAGAGGAAGGCTGGGGAAAGGAGCTGGAGGGCAAGATACATTCACCCCGAAGGAAGAGTAGTTTTCCCTGGGAAAAAACTGTGATATTCGCTTGCTTAAAAAAATCTGTATGTTATGCAAGTGCATTATGGGACAGTTGTCACTTATCCCTTTCCTAAGAGATAACTAACTAACCAACTTAATACATCTGTCCTGGCTGGTTTTTATGTCAAGTCGACACAAGTAGATCCATCTGAGCGGAGGGAACCTCAAATGGAGAAAATGCCACCTCCATAAGCACCAGCTGTAAGCAAGCCAGTAGGGCATCTTCTTAATTAGTGATGGATGGGGAGGGCCCTGCCCATTGTGGGTGGTGCCACCCCTAGACTCCTGGTCCTGGGTTTTCTAAGAAAGTTGGCTGAGGAAGCCATAAGGAGCAGGCCTGTACGCCGCACTCCTCCACGGCCTCTGCATCAGCTCCTGCCTCCAGGTTCCTGCCCTTTTTGAATTTCCTACCCTGATTGCCTTCAGTGATGAATTTATGATATGGAATGGTGAGTGAAATAAACCCTTCCCTCCCCAAGTTGCTTTTGGTCACGGTGTTTCATCGCAACAAAAGAAACCCTAGCAGCTAAGACAACACTGGTTTCTAGTTTTATTAGCTGCGTGTTAGTTACCACTTTAAAACTTATTTTTGTTGTCATTTAAGCTTTCATAGGGACCTAGTATGTTATTAAAAGAAATAACTATTGGATAAGATGGTAAGTCGTACAGGAAGAAGTTTCTTCTAGGCACCCACACTTTTACACCAACTGGTCCATGGAGTATGAACTCAGACACCGGCAGAGATTAGCGTTTCCCTTTAAGTCATTGATGCAATCTAGATTTTTCTCTAAGTATCTCGAAGCGTGAAGGACTATATACGTGTTTCTATTCTTAGAAACGTTGTTTGGGAACATTCAATTTCTAATTATATCAGAGTAAAGATGCCTGGAATACCATTTTTCATGCTAATGGATAAGTTTACTTAAAAGGAGAATTATGTGACTCGGTGGTTCCTGCCAAATGATATAAAGCCTATGGCTCCTCTCAGTAGGATAAAGGATGGCGCAGGACACACGTCACAGTCTGCTCGTGACTTACAGCTCCTTCCAAGGCTTTGCTTGGATCTTATTACCTCCTTAACTATTAATTTATCACACAGGGTTGCCATGATTCAGAAGTAAAATGAATGCTATGGGTGGATTATTTTTCTTTCATTTGCCCCCATATTGTTAGCTTCTTTATATATATTAGTATTATTATTCAGACTGCTAACTCTTCACCTGAGGCGGTTTTTCTTCGGTGGTCACATTAATGTTTATGCATTCAATCTCGACATTTTTCAGAGCAGATTCTCCGCACGTTGAGTTCGTCTTCCTTCCCCCCATTCACAAATCACTCTCCCCAGGGGTGATTTACAGACGGTTCTCTGGGGTGCTGCCTTGCAGTTTGCCCTGAAGGGCGATCCTTCTTTAACTGTCACCCTCTGGAGAGGCAAGGACTCAAGCACAAATAATTTTGTCTTTGACGAGAGAACTGACACCGGGAGCCAGTCTGAGCCCTGCCTGTTGGCTGCTGTTGGTGTTCGGTGAAATAATGCCTGGGTGGGGCTCTCTCTGGCCAGAAGGACCAGTTGACAGCTTGCATTGCTATTGACTGTAGCATATGCATCCCACCCCTCCTTATAGATGTCTGCTTCATTCATTCTCTCTTGGCAGAAGAACTGTTTTTACTTCAAGCATGTCACTTTTCAAATGAGATTTTTTTTCTCTGGTGACTGTTAGTAAGATATCAGACGTCTAGCTCATTGTACCAAAATTCTGTGTCTCATCCATCAAGATCTGACTTCAGGCCTATAAGTCTTGGTGCTTAGGGAAGGGTGGGGTGGTGGCAGTGACCTTCCAGAGGGAAGGTGGATAAGAAATGGACCCCTCACTTCCACGGGCCTTTCTTACCCTGCTGCACTGATGTTAAACAAGCCTGCGGAGCGTATTGAGTTTTGTTCTGTCGGAAGAACTGTTAAGTGCAAGGATGATTTTCAGATCTACTCAGACAGGTTGTTTAGCTGTCATTATTCTCAGCTCAAGTGAAGCAATAAAGACAGATATGGAGAAGGGAGGGGAGGGAGAGAGGGAAAGTACACTCGAGTCCTTGGCGCTGGTCTGGAGCAAGCGCTCTTCAGACACTAGGAGCTGCTCACTGGGCGGGCTGGCCTAAGAAAACAAGTGATGGACTCGGATGCAGGAGCACAGCTGGGCTACCTTAGATTTAACTAGAAAAGGGCCGGAACCATTTCTCCAGCTGCCTTCGTCAGTCCCCCAAAGCCACCCCCGGGGCAAGTGATGCACCCCCACGCACCCACCTGCTCTCGCTCCTATGCTGGCCACTGTCAGGCTCTGTTTCTTAGTGGTGACATTATCTAGTGCATAAAGGGGTGAAACGTGGACCCAGGGACACTCAGAGGAACCAGCGATGGTTGTGTCATGTATTACTGAGTGAAACATAGCTGAGCATCTATGTCCTTTTCACGTAATGGTCATAGCAAGTATATCATAGGGTTGCCATGTGGATCGAAATCATCAAAACCACAAAATGCCTAGGAAATGCTTAGTAAGTAGCAATTTCTTGTAGCCGTAGTTACTTCATATTAGAGATATTAATGCAGGCTGTTTAGCCAAAGAGAACTCTTAGATCGTGCTTGGGAGCTTGGTGGGCTCCTCTTGAAGTGAGAAGGATGCAGCGCAGTTCTGATGTACCGAGACGTTATCCGCAGACTCACAATCAGGCGGCAAGATTGGTTTACTCTGTGACCTATCATTTGTCTCTAACTTGCTCTTAATAGTCCAGGAGATGCTGGAGATGAGACTCTTATGACACAAAATGCTTTAGTATCTGTCCCGGGGCTTCTATCCTGGTGGAGAAAGCAAGCATAGAAGTGATCATGGAAGCTGAGCTTCCTGACAGGACCGTCTTAGGTGCTGTGTCGCTGGGAATGAATGGTGGATTGAATGTATATCAGTCAACATGGGGAATTCACTGTAAGGAAGTAGCTTCTCTTAAACATTCATTGAGTGCACAGTGTCTATCTTGCTGCACAAAAGTATCCTGCCCTTGTAGGCAAGATAACAAAATGATGTAGTGGCTCTCACTGTTTGGGTGACTTTTCCTGGCTCGATAGAAAATAAATATAGATTTATTTTCATTTAAAAAGCTTTCAATTAATTTAATCTTTTTCCTGGACTCCTGCGAAGTGTAAGGTGTGTGTCTTGCCAAGAAAAAAATTAAAGCAAAAATGTGACAGGGTGAGAGGCAGGAACGGTGCTGGGCAGAGAACTAAACTTTGGGGTTCATTTTTGGTGTTGTCAAGGAGGGGAGGAGGTGGGACAGACAGGCACTGGAGGGTGGGGTGGTAGCATAGGAGGTGTGGACACAAGGCAGAGGGGAACTACCAGGGAGGTGACAGCACCATCCAGAGTTCAAGCGCCTTCAGAGTGTCATACCTCCTTAAACCTTTCTTTTCTCCCACATGAGATCTAGGTACTGACAGGCCCTGTCAAATGAGCCAGTCTGAAGGAGAAGCCCAGGCCAGTGCCTGGGTTGTGCGGATACTGAGCGACAGCACTGGTATCTGCTCCTTCTCAGGGTACGGTGGTCAGTGATCGACATGGCGCTCTTTTCTGTGTTAGGTCTTTTCCCCGTTAGTCTCCAGTGCAGTGCCTGCATGTGGCATACGCTCAGTGAGGGGCAGCTTTTATGGAGATGCTGACATCTTCCCCTGTTAGTCTCAGGAAGCCGAATATGATGGATCCAGAAGAGAAACAGGCGGAGTTGTAGTGATAGCTAGTATTTACCAGCTGCTGGCTATGTTCTTGGCTGCTGGTGGCTTCACATGTGGGGCACGGTGGGTATATCCTTTATCCTAACATCTGAAATCTCATGCTCCAAAATCCAAAATTTTCGTAGTGCCAACCTAACTTCACAAGTAGAAGATTCCATACCAAGAAACATCATTTTCTGGGTAGAATCATTTGAAGCAGTGTATACAATTACCTTCACCTTTTTGTGTTTAATGTATAGATGGGTGGTAAACAACTTTCCCATCTAGATTTAGATGCAGAAATGTCAGGAAACATTCTGAATTGAAAGCACCTCTTCCTCACCCCACTTTGGGCCAAGGGGCAGACCATTTATATTTGGTTTTTGAACAACCTTATGGAGTAGTATTTCACTAGTTAAGAAAACAGAGCCAGAGCCAATGCGACCACCACATAAGTGATGGAATTGGGTTTGGGACCCCAGAAGTCTTGTCTAAGAATCTCTATTCCCGCAGAGAGTCTGAAAGCTGTCGGGGAGGTGCCTGTTGGAGATGGTTTAGCCAGGGCATCTGAAACTGGTTGAGGTATAGATAGAAAGGGACCCTCTTCCTTTGTCTTTTCCCAGACTAAGGCTGCTTTGTTGAGGCCCCCCTCCCCTGGGCTGCTGTTCAGGACTTGGCATCTGAGGCTTCCCGTGGAAGAGGTGGTGCCAGGCACTGTGCACACCATATGGGGCCCTGTTGCATTTAATGAGTGCTCAGCTGTGCAGTGTCTCCCAGCATGCTGCGCTAGTTACACAAGCCCCTGCAGCCGCAGTGCTGGCTGTGGTTGCGCTGGTACACCTGCACGCCCTGCCTCCCGGGCTGCTCTAGTTTTCCTTGTGGTCAGGGCCTCAGGGCCCTTCAATAATTTGTTCCCTGGCAGACTCAGCTGGTTCCCGAAGCAATTGTCTAATGTTCTAGGCCAGAAAAAAAAGAAACATTTTCTTTACAAATCCAAGACATAGAGAAAGGACTAGAAACGATGTGGAGGGTCCATCTGCCATGCCCTTGACTTCAAGGCTATGGTTAAGGCCTGTAAGCTAGACGAGGCTTTAGTTTTCCCCTTGGACTTCCCAGGGAACGCCCACACCTAATGCCCCCCCCCACAGTTAACTCTTCCATATAGTCTAAAATGCCTGTTTTTTTTCCTTTGTCCCTAGTTACTTGGAATATTCTATTTGCTTACTTATACTCAAATCAGAGCTTGCCAACATGAGCACACCTCTGTTCAGCGAGCAACAATAATTGCTGGTGTTCAGTTAAGCACTTATTAAGTGACAGCTAAAATATTAAGTAACCAAAACTCATTTTTTTTGTCCTCTAAATAACTTGTGGGACTGGCTCAGAGGTTAAGAGCCCTGGGTGATTTTGTGGATAACCCAGGTTTAATTCCCAACACCTACATGATGGCTCATAACAGTCTGTAACTCCAGCTCTAGGAGAGCTGATGCTCTCTTCTGGCCCCCATGGGTACCAGGTACACAAGAAGTGCGTGGACATACAGGAAGGCAAAACACTCATATGCATAAAATGAAAATAAGCAAAACTATTTTAGAAAAAAAAACTTTGAATGAGCATTATATCTTCCATTTATTAACAAGGGGAATCAGAGTTCAGAAAAGCAGGGTTTTGGTGGGGGGGAGTACATGAAAGAATATGACCACCATAAAGTCATTTCCAGGAAGTAGATTCCTCTTTTCTTCTCACCTTTTGCAAGGTCACCCATCCCAGCTGTTGTCTGAATTGATGTGTATCACTCTCTATCCTCCGTGGAAGCCAGGCAGGCGCAGTACCTATTTCTATCCTTGGCTTGAGTGTGGTACAGAGACACCGAACTTAGACATATGTAAAAGAAGCAGGCTGGATTCGCACTGAGGCAGCGACCCCAAGTCTATGTTTTGTGGGATTAGCATCACCTGCCTTTCCCTTTTAGAGTCCCTTTTAGAGCATAGGAGAACGGTGCTGAGTCCTGGTTCACTCTCTGTGTACCCCCTGTGATCTAGAGCAAAATGCATCTCCTGCAGGTAGAAACTAAATCCAGTGCCCTACAAAGGCAGTGATCAGGGGCAAGTCCTCGGTTTGCTGTACAAGTCTCTTGTCCTTCCCATCTTGGTGAAAGAATATTTAGAAGACAGTGATTCTGAGTCACTTCCCCACCCTGGTCTCCTGTCTCTTCATTGGCTCGGTTGGGGCATGAACTAACAGCTTACTAGACTTCCCAACAATTCTTGACTTTGAATTCATGCCCAGGGAGCTATAAGAAAAGGCTGTACTCTATGAAGGTCTGACCACAGAGAAGTTGAGACAAAAGGAGCTGGGGCCAGTCTATGCAAAGAAGGAAGTTTATCCCACAGGCAGTTGTACAGCTCACAAAACTCAGATAGATTTACGGAGATGTAGTGCAACCAGGACCCAGGATGGTCCCCAGGATCTCTCCGGGGAGATTGTAAGCATTCCAAACCCTGCAGTCCTGCTGTTAAGATGGCTCAACAAAACCCATTTAGGAACAGAGTTATTTTTATGTTATGTGTATGAGGATTCTGCATGCATGTATGTTAGTATACCACAGGTGTGCAGCGTCACCAGGGATCAGGAGAAGATGTCAGATCACCTGGAACTGAACTTTCAGATGGATTTGTTTTATTTTTTTCTTTAATTGTGATTGCTGGGAACTGAATTTAAGTCCTCCGCAAGAGCAGCAAGTGCTCTTAACCACTGAGTTGTCTCTCCAGCCCCAATAAGACCACTTATAATGTTTTCCTTTTAAATAAAAATGCCAAATCCCACAGGTTGGGGGGGGATGTTGATGTGACCTCTCAGTCATAGAGGGTAGAGGGAGGATGGGCAGGTCATCTAGCAGAAAAACTGTGGCTGGACACCATCTTTGTGAGTGGAGCAGGTGGGTTCATGAAGAGGGCCTATTCCAAACCACTTCCATCATTCATCCAAATACACAGGGCAGGATGCCTTATTCAGAGAGAAGACATCCGCGCAGAAATCCTGGGCAGCCAATCAGTAGGTTTAATGAATCTGGGAGGGAGTGGACAAACTCAATGCCACAAACTGGAAACACACATTGGAAAGGAAGGTTCGGGCTGGTACACACTTTCAGATGTCTGGTCAACTGGCTTGAGAATGACCCAGATGTGTCTTCTTACAGGCTTTATGAAGGCAAAGAACAGATGGAGTTTGAAGAATCTATGAGACGGCTCTTTGAATCCATCAAACTGGAAAGAGCCACATTGATAGATTGATGCTTTCCAGACATCTATTAGCAGGGGAAAGAGTAAGAGATGGGCCAGTAGGGGAGGAAGTAAGGAAGAAAGACAGAGGGATGAAGACAGGAGAACAGAAAAGGGGGCAGAGGGGAGGACAGACAAGACCCAGACCCAAAGAGAGAGAGAGAGAGAGAGAGAGAGAGAGAGAGAGAGAGAGAGAGAGAGAGAGGTGGCAAGCTGAGGCAGAGAGCCAGAGGAAGGTAGAAAGAAGAAGGTGAGGAGCAGGTGGAGATCTCACAGAGGAGACAGTAGTGAAGTGGCTGCGATTGGCTGGCCTATTGGGGAAGGGGAACAAACAAACCCATTTAAGTGTGTCAGTGCTTTATCTCAGGAAAGCACCTTTACCAGAACAGGCTCAGGCTGGTTCCTGACGTGTGGGCTGTGACAGGAGAGGCACTCTTTATCTGAGCCGAGGACAAGAGTGCTCTTGTGTGCGCTTCACACTGGATGCCACAGATTAGGCTGTGGATATTGCATGCTTGCTGATAAAAGCTTGTTTGGAGAAGCCGTGGGCTGAGCGGGGCTTTGGGTAGAGGCTCAGGCTCTGTGAGGGAATGGCTTCCAGGCAGCAGCCCATGTTTATATTAGGAGAGGACCCGAGTCCTTGGAAGGACAAACACCACCATGCTCATAGAAGTTGATCTCCTTGGTTAGGTGAATGAGGGTATGTTTTGTAAATTATATTTTTCTGTTATGTTAACATTAGCTTTTAGAATGACAACAAAGGATCTTTATAATCAGAGGAATGCAGTTTTGAAATAGGTAATAAGTGTTCTTCTGAATTGAGGGGACAGGAGAGCATTGACCATGAACCCAGGACGGGCTGTGGGAGTTCAAGTGACCAGCAAGTGGTGGCTAAGTAGAAAGGACAGCACACTTGAAAATGTTTTTTCCCTAGGGTTTCCAAAAGACTGAAAACCCAAGGTCTACATCTTGGCATTCCTTTCTTTGTGGTTTTTCAAAGGAAAAAGAAGACGGAAGAGGGGCAGGTTTATAACACTCTGTGGGTCCAAAGGTGCCTGTTAGCATGGAGCACCTGAGGCTCCTCTCTGTGTCTGCTACAGCATCAGCTCCTCACTCTCCCCACAGCCCTCATCTCCCACATTGGAAAGGAAGGTTCGGGCTGGTGCACACTTTCAGATGTCTGGCCAACTGGCTTGAGAATGACCCAGATGTGTCTTCTTACAGGCTTTATGAAGGCAAAGAACAGATGGAGTTTGAAGAATCTATGAGACGGCTCTTTGAATCCATCAACAACCTGATGAAAAGCCAATATAAAACCACCATCCTTCTGCAGGTTGGTTCACGCGACAGAAAGATGCTTCTGTGTTTGCCCTTGACCACCCAGTGTTGACCACATGCTCAAAAGCTGTTTGCTTTTGTCTGTTGTCAGTTGAAGGGTTGAACCAGCAACGTGCTTTTAGGATTGTGAGGACTAGGGACTTCGCTGATGAGAGGAAATCGATGTATCACTTGTTTCCTATGAATGTGTCAGTATTTCCCTTTGAAATAATTCTGAAGCTTTTGCTGTCTAGAGAAAAAGAAGCTAAAACTGGCTTCTTCCAATGGTGAGGCTGAAAGTGTGGTGGTCTGTTTCACTGGGGCACCAATAATCTGCTTTTAGTTCTCATCACCATCAACTCAGGTATCCTCTTGGGATTAAAGAGTCTCCTCAATGGCTAAGGTAGAGGATGGGTCACCTAATAGAGGTTCCTGGTACTCACCCACACACTATACAAACCTGTGTAGTATACAAACCTTGGAAGCTCTCTCTGTGTTGGGAAAAAAATTAGCAAATTGTGATTGAAGTTTTATAGCCTTAACTCCCAAGGACTGGAGTTGGGGTGGAGGCTGGCCTAATATTTTCTGAATAGAAAACCCAAACACATTTATCTGAATCAGTGAGTTAATGCAGATCGCTTCTAAAAAAAAACAAACAAAATGTACATTATCCTTTTAGCTGCTAATTTAAATGTCCATGATGCCTGCCCAGAATCACCTCATCGCTGGCTGGAATTATTAATAAAGGAGCATTCAGGGAGTAGGAAGTGATGAGACGGAAGTAACTTCTGCCCGGGGGGCATTTGCTGCTGGTATCTTGAGTACCAAACTTTGCACATAAGGCCATTAATAATTTTAGATGCCTAATTATTATCATTGGGTTTTCTTATTTAGTTGGTACAGAATGTGGCTAGGATAATGGGGTAGGTGATGGTTAGAAAACTCCCTAGGAGATTTTAGCATGAAGCAAAGTTTGGGAATCACTGACCTATTGGTTTCTTTGGAATTAATGAAAATCGAGAACCTGTGAAGGTTAGAGAGGTCCCCGAGTCATGCATCATTATATCCTTGGCACTTCCGAGGGTCCTGATGTGGGTACTGAATAAAAGGTGGTGAGATGAACGAATGCACAACATCAGTGTGGGAGCTGCAGTCTAGCCAGGTGACAGCCTTCCTTGAATCTTCATTTCCGGCAAGTGGGAGCTTCTTGCCCAGCTTTTAAAGCAAAGCTCCAACAATTGCATTCAGCCATGCTTGACGCTATTCATTCAGTGCCCGCCATAGATACGATGTCCTTGGAGTTAGCTAGGACCACTGACTCCACAGTTTTCACCTCCCTTTTCCCTTTGCCAGCTTTTAAAAGTGCCTTCCCAATAGTCCCCCTTGCTGCTTTAAAAACGTAGTTTCTATATTCCTAAAACTTTACTGTGACAAAATAGACAGCTGGAGCAGGGATAGCCTGAAATGTGGCGTGAGTGGGCCTGGCTCCCACCTGGCCTGTATCATCCAGAGGCTGCACAGTGGTAGGAGCAGCAGGAGGGGTAGGGTCACCAGTGAGGGGCAAGAGTGACCAGTTCCCATGGGAGAATCTTCAAGCGGAGATGAGCAGAGAGAGAAAGCCCTCTGGAGGACAGTAGAATGGAGCCGAGGCCCAAACAGGAAGAGGTCCCTTGAAGACAGAGAAGGAGGCCATCCTAGAGCTATTTTTTTCCAGTTTTTACACCCGATTCCCTGTGATGAACTGCAGGTATTTTGTGGGGGGGAGAAAAGAAAAGAGTAGGGTAGGGAAAGAAGGAAGAGGAAAGAAATGATGTAGTCAGGGAGCAACGAGTGGAGAGTGAGCATCTATCTATCAGGAGACTGGGTTAAGGGGAATGTTCTTCTTGGATTCTATGGACTATTTATTATGTAGACCGTGCAACTTCTCAGCCTCGGATTCTTCATATAGAACACTGCACTCTTTGAGGAGGATGCAAGAAGCAATCTCTGCCAAAGAACAGATTATAAAATGCGGTACAACCGTGTGAAACTAATGTGATTGCTACGGTTTGTGCATAAGTCATTTGAGTCCGGTTCTTATTGTCTGGGCAAACTGTTAGAAAAGCCTTACTCTTCCTGATTATGCTGGTTTCTTCTCAAGACTTCCACCCCTGCACCATGCAAATGGGGCTTTATCTCATTTTAAAATTTGCTCCAATGGCCAAATTTAGCTTTAGGGATTTGCATGAAGTCAAAGGTACGTTCCTGCTATTTATATGGCTCCTGTAAAGTTATTAGGAGGGATTTAGAGTCATCTCAAATATTAAGAGGAGTACCACGGGAAGACAATGTAAGTCTGTTTTACGGAGTGAGGAATGGGCTAAACACAGGCGGGAGGTCAAGATCATGCTGGCAAACCCTACACAAGGAATCTTCTACAGCCTATGGCCTTCACAGTACAAGGGTGTGCTGTGACTCTGACACTGAGAAGCCTTAGTGGGAAGTCAGTCTTCCACACATGGGCACGTTCCCTTCAGTGTTAAGCATATCACCTCGTTTTCTCGGCCTCGGTTTTTCCTTTTGTAAAATAAGAAGTCAAACCGCGCTGCGAGGATTTTTTTGTAGGGTTAAAGGAAGTAATCTGTGGAAAACACGAAATGCAGGCTTGTTACATCCTCTAGCAATTAAATTAATTTAGCAAATAATTGATAGTCATTGTGCTGGCTAGCTTTGGTCACCTTGACATAGAGTTCTCTAGGCACAGGGAATCTCAGTTGAGGAATTGCTTCTCTCCTATTGGCCCACAGGCAAGTCTGTATGAGAAAGCTCATCATTCACGTTTCTGCTCCAAACGGAAAACTTGCACCTAGGTAGCCGCTTAGGGCAGACTCCCTTGTTCAAGATTGCCTTAGTTATAAGTGGAGAGGGTCTAGTTCAAATCTTGGCTTTGTCCATTGTGAGTATTGGGGCCTAAGCAAGTTGTTTTCTGTTCTGAAGGCTCATCTGGCTTTCTGAGGTATTTTCTGTGGTTTTCTTTATTCTTTGTTGGCATGGCAACAACTCACTCAAAACCGTGACGTTAAAGCCAGTTGTTCAGAATAGAAAAAAAAGAAGAACAAGAAAAACAAAGGAAATGCCTTCCAGGGCTTGAGTACCTAATACACGCCGGGTGTAGAGCTGGGTTCTTCACATACAGTGTTATTAATCTAATCAGAAATCTGCAGGGAACCATGGTCCCCAGTGTTCACAGAGGCTTATAAATTAATAAGTTCGCCCCAAATTAGACCTGCCCAAAGTGGTAGGCGGGTGAGCTAGTATTTAATGCCATCAAGGCCTCCTGACTCCGAAGCCAATGTTCTTCTCTGTACCACGGGAATGATTTAGGCCAAAGTCTTCTGAGCGTTTTCATTAACAGGTCACGTGTTCAGAAGTCTCGGTGTGCACAAGCTGTGTCTTAAGGGTTGATGACACTGAGGGCAGATTGACAGGCTCACCAGTCCACACGCATGATCTACATGTAGCTGCGCCGAGTGAAGGGAACATGGCAATGACTGAGCAGGCAATTGTCACCTTTTCCTCTGCTCTCACGATACTGCATAACGCCCATTGTGATGGTACCAGCAGAATGAAGTCAGTAGCTGGTTTGCAATGCCGTGCTCTCTTGCACGTCTTTCTGGCATTCATGCTGACAGCTGTTGGAGTGCCCAGAAAGGTGGGGGCACTCACCGGCAGCTGGCAACAGTAAATGCTCAAACACCTATTGGTAGAATGAACGACACGGTAAAAACAGGCTCCTGTCTTCCTTTTGTCTTTGGTCTCTTGTTTCTTTTGTGTTTCATCACTTAGTATATGCCATGGTATTAAGTAGAAATTTTACAGATATTGTTAGTTCCTTTGATCTTTGCAACACCTTGTAACGTAAATATTCTATCTCGGCTTTGAAGGTGCGGAAAGGGAGACTCGGGGAGGCTGGGTAACTTAACCACAGCCATGAGATACTTGTTCTCGGATCTGAAGGAAAGCTGCAGCGAAGCTGAGTTTGATTTCTCAGTCACCATCAATGTAGTGTAGACTAGATCCATTGAAGATCCAAATCTTTTGATCTAGGCCAGTGGTTCTGTGGGTCTTGACTCCTTTTGGGGTTGCATATCAAATATCCCATATATCAGATATTTACATTACAAATTCATAAGAGTAGCAAAGTTACAGTTATGAAATATAACAAAAATAATTTTATGGTTGGGAGTCGCTACAATGAGAAACCGTATTAGAGGGTCTCAGCATTAGGAAGGATGAGAAGCACTGCTCTAGAAAGTACCAATTTCCAGCATCTTCCTGTGTCTGAGACAGACAAGCATTGTGTTGGGGCTGGGTACAGGTCTCTTCTCAAGGGCTGTATCTGGTCTTTGACAGAGGAAGGAATGAAATTCAATTGTTTCCATGAGATTACTTACTGATCTGGTTAAAGTTTTCCCACTGTCTATTCTTTTGACTGCATATGTAGGTGGTGGGGAGGGTCCTTGACTTAAGGAAATGCCAGTAAAGGTATACTTCTGTTTAAAATAGAAAAAGGACAAAATAGATAGTTTTAATCCATTTCTTTCCTAAATCATCCTTCTATACCCTACAGAAACGCCCTAGTTTGCCAAGACAGAGGCCTTTCATTCAGCTTGGAGGGCAATAGGAGAGCATGCTGGTTAAGAGTCAGCTGGGCTGTTTGGGACACATCCTGACTTGAAATTATATGACTTCTGTCAATTTTTTTTTAACAACTATGTACCACAATTTCCTCACTGATAAATTGGGATGACAGTGTTCTTCTGCTCAGAATAGTTATTAAATCAAACAAGATATTTCATGTAAGGTATTTGGTACCTAGGAACTTTCCAGTAATGGTTTCTACATCTATTACATGAATACATCGGTACCATATCTATGTGTGCATGTATATTTAAAATAATGTTACAATATAGGAACATATACTACGGAATGGAAGTAAAAACTCTACAATAACATTTGATGTGTAACAGTAGATGTCAGGGCAGCAGCAGTAAGTTACCTGGGTGGCTAGCCTATCTACAAAGCCAATCTGTTTCCAGTTCCCAGGCCTCAGACATGCAACGGGTAGAGGTCTCCAATAGATTAGAGTCACATAATTTATGTGACTGGCCTGTTTCTTTCTAGGAGTTGTTGGTGATAGTAGTCAGCTGCTGTAGTCAGCTCAGATATTTCAAAGGAAGACTATAGACGGGGCTCTTGTGATTAGTGCTAGGTTGGACAGTAGCTGTCTTAGTTAGGATTTCTATTACTGTGAAGGGACACCATGAACACGGTAACTCTTATAAAGTAAAACATTTAATTGAGTCGGTGGCTTACAGTTTCAAAAGTTTAGCCCATTGTCATCATGGCAGGGAGCATGGCAGCGTGCAGGCAAACATGGCGATGACTTCATCTTGATCAGAAGGCAATAGGAGTAAACTGAGACACTGGGTGGTATCTTGAGCTTAGATGAAATCTCAAAGCCCGCCTCCACAGTGACACACTTCCTCCAACAAGACCACACCTACTCCAACAAGGCCACACCTCCCATTAGTGCCACTCCCTTTGGGGGCCATTTTCTTTCAAACCAGCACAGTAGCTCTGGCCAATTTCTCAAGTCGTCTCTTCTCACCGGACAAGAGAACTGCGTGCTTGCCTTTTCTCAGTGGGGCTGTCTGGACCAGATGAGCTTTGCTACCTTCCCACTGTGTTAACAAGCATCCTCTGAATCAGAGGTGGCAGCTACACTATCTGCCTGAATTTCTTACCAGCCCAGGGTTGGGAGATCAGGAGGTGGGCTCCTTCAGGTAAACCTTGCTATTCCTGAGAGAGTGCCTGTGTAGAGATAGTTGGGTTTATGTCAACTCCCAAAGATGCAGACACTGTTGAATGTCTTCACAGATATGAAGTGAGGCCTAGCTCCCCAAAGCCAGAGTTCTACCGTAGACACTCTCATTCTGGCTTTCCTCAACTTGCTGAGAGTTTTGCGTCTTAACCGTGATAAGTCACATTGTATTGCAACTAGACACTGGGAAATGAGGGCAGTACATAGGAGATTTGATGGACCTTAGCGGGGCAGGTATGCTGAGCATCATAATGATGTGCTTTAAATGACATCATCCTCCTTTGCCCCACCTGATGATGCTGACACTTGGGCATGTGAAATGGACCCAATCTAATGCAGGGGCCAGATGGGGAGATGGGATATATAGCCAGGTTTCTGTGGGTTCTGTGTTCTTTGACCTAATAGTGAACAAAGGAACTGTTTTCTTGATGTGCTTAGACAAGTGTTTCTTGGGTTATAGCCCTGGTTTGAGGGTCTCTTTATACTCTGAGAGAATGTGACCTACAGTCAAGTCCCATTTGCCAACACAGCATCATAACAATTGAGTAAGAGCAGCTCATCACTTCCAGCACACTGTGTGATCCCCATCACACCTACGTCTTGCATGCTGTGTCCTGAGGACATTGAATTTTCCTACATCTGCTTGGTACTTCCTGATCAAGATGGTCCTTGACCAACTAGGTTGTAATGTCCTGTGTACCTGTGACTGCCTAGATTTCATGTT